>NW_015168093.1:6031-29757 GCF_001447785.1 Gekko japonicus | reverse complement strand
ATACTGAGTGTTTTCAACTTGTAATGCCCAGCACACACACTCTCTCTCGTATTCATCTAGTATTCCTCCCTCCCTCCCTCCCTTCCTCCCTCCCTCCTTCCTTTCCTCCTTCCTCTCCTCCTTCCTTCCTTCCTTCCTTCCTTCCTTCCTTCCTTCCTTCCTTTTTTGATACAAGGGCTAAAAGAACTGAGACAAATCTTGCAGTTGCTAGAGTCAACTTAGGATCCTTATCACTGAGTGCAGAGGGACGGTTGGTTTTTGGTGGACGGTGGGCATGATTAAAGATTGTTGCTTCGTCATTTAAAAAAAACTAAACAGGAAAGGCACCAACAACCATCCCTGTCGTATTGCTGTTACCCCTGCAGTAGACTGAAGCCACAGCATTAGCCCTCTTGATTGGTTAGTTCCCTTCTTTCACATAAATCTTTTGCCTTTAGCTCTCCTGTCATTGGTATCCACCAGGAGCCAGCTTTGCCCTGTCCCTGGCTGTGCCCGGGCATGCCAAAGGCACAAATCACTTGCAAAGTGACTGTTTGAAGGTGCAAACAGCACAGCTGTGGTCTAATTAACTGGGATTATTTTGCAATACATTAATGAAGATATTTAACAGTGGGTTTTTGAAATATGCTTTGCACTTGTTCTGAAATCACTTTGCTGCCCAACTGAACTCTGACAAAGGGAGCTTTGAGTCTTGTTGGTCTATAAGGTGCTACTAGACTGGAATCCAACCAAAATCTGAAGCACATGGAATATTATTCAGTAGCGAGGTAGGGTTAAGGCCTGAAGTGAGCTGCCTCTCTTCCTAGAGGTCTTGCCACATTCTGCTCCAGGCTGAACACATGAATTTGCAGTTCCATACAAGCAGGGCTCTTTTTGTAGAAAAAGCCCAGCAGGAACTCATTAGCATAATAGGCCACACCCAACAGCAGAAACTCATTAGCCTATTAGGCCACACCCCTGACAGAGCAGCTCATTAGCATATTATGCCACACCCCATGCCTTCTCTTGGCAAGCCCCCCCTTGAAGGGAAGCGGAGGCACTTTGCCTTCCCTTGGCTTGCCCGTGGCTACCGTGGCCTGGTCAAGCCGGCCCTTGGACAGACCAAGGAAGGCACCGGGAGACATTTTAATGCCTCCCTGAACCTTCCAGCCCCCCCCCGGTCCTCCTGCCTCCAAATTGCCGGGGGTTTCACTCTCCAGGCCTTCCCTCTGTAGCCACACACGCAGAGGTTTTAGCTCTAGTGGGCGTGGCCAACTCTGAAGCCAGCCGGAACTCCGTTCCTGTGCGTTCCTGCCCCAAAATAGCCCTGCATACAAGGAAGAACCGTATCACACTGGACCTGGCTTCTTATCAAATGCATCAGTTCTGTCACATCTTTACAAGCCAGTGTGGCACAATGACCACAGTGTCACATGGGCACAAGAGATCTCTGCACATGTGCAGTAAGACCTACCAAGCTTCCAGAAGTATTCTAATGACTAGACTGTAGTAGGATGTTCTGGTAGGAAAGCAAAAATACATTCCAAGATGTATTCTGGACTGTGGAGCCAAAAATTTCAAGTCCACCACTCAAATATGGAAGGGAAGCCAGGAGGTCCCACCCATCTCCAACTTTTATTGTTGTCATTTGCTGCTATTGTGGCTGTCTTTTCTGGACCTTAAACCCTATGAATTGTGAACAAACACCCTGAGAGTAATATTTAAGGTGGAAAGTGCTGTCGTCATCTCTCAGAAGCTAAGCAGGGTCAGTGTTGGTTAGTACTTGGATGGGAGACCACCACGGAGTCCAGAACTGCTACGCTTAGGCAGGCAATGGCAAACCACCCCTGACCATGTCTTGCCTTGAAACCCGTACACAAACACATGCATAAGCTGCTGCTCTCGAGAACAGGGATATGGAAATCCAAACATGGTGGTACATAGGAAGATGTCTTATATCCAATCAAATCGTTGCTCCATCTTTTTTACACCCCCTGGAAAATGCTGATCGCCACGTTGGGGTCAGGAAGCAATTTTTCTCCAGGCGTTTGGCTGGAGATCCCGGAGGTTTCTTGTCATCTGTGGAACAGCGGTCACTGGGGGTGTAGAGAGGAGGTATTTGTGAATCTCCTGCATTGTGCAGGGGGGTGGACTAGATGACCCTGGAGGTCCCGTCCAACTCAATGATTCTAGTCCTGACTGGCATCAGCGATGCAGGATCGCAAGCAGAGAAAGGCTTCTGCAGTACCTGCTGCTTGGGATCTTTCAGACGGAGGTTGTTTCAGAGGTTAGTCATGTCAGTCTGCAGTAGAGCAGTGAGCTTTGAGTCCAGTAGCACCTTAGACACCAACTCTCCTTGGTCTCTAAGGTGCTACAAGACTCAAATCTAACGGAGATACTCTGAATTTGGAAATCTATGCACGCAAACCAATGAACCACCCCAAGCTAGCCTGATCTCATCATATCTCAGAAGCTAAGCAGGGTCAGTCAGAGGTCATTTCGGGGGGATCGCGGGGGATCGCAGTTCCCCCGCTGGCTTCTTATCAAATGCATCAGTTCTGTCACATCTTTACAAGCCAGTGTGGCACAATGACCACAGTGTCACATGGGCACAAGAGATCTCTGCACGTGTGCAGTAAGACCTACCAAGCTTCCAGAAGTATTCTAATGACTAGACTGTAGTAGGATGTTCTGGTAGGAAAGCAGAAATACATTCCAAGATGTATTCTGGACTGTGGAGCCAAAAATTTCAAGTCCACCACTCAAATATGGAAGGGAAGCCAGGAGGTCCCACCCATCTCCAACTTTTTTTGTTGTCATTTGCTGCCATTGTGGCTGTCTTTTCTGGACCTTAAACCCTAGGAATTGTGAATGAGCACCCTGAGAGTAACATTTAAAGTGGAAAGGGCTGTCATCATATCTCAGAAGCTAAGCAGGGTCAGTGTTGGTTAGTAC
Source organism: Gekko japonicus (assembly GCF_001447785.1). Classification (NCBI taxonomy): domain Eukaryota; kingdom Metazoa; phylum Chordata; class Lepidosauria; order Squamata; family Gekkonidae; genus Gekko; species Gekko japonicus. The sequence continues at coordinate 26,823 of NW_015168093.1, read as the reverse complement.
TTGGATGGGAGACCACCACGGAGTCCAGAACTGCTACACTTAGGCAGGCAATGGCAAACCACCCCTGACCGTCTCTTGCCTTGAAACCCGTACAGGGTTGCCATAAGAGGGCTGAGACTTGACAGCACTTTTCATCAGCAATCAGTCCCTCTGCCACTGAGCCACGGCCCCTTTCCAAGATCTTACCAGCCCTGGTTGAAAGATACATGCTGCGAACTTGCAGATATTATGAGCCTGATAGGAATCACTCGCCACAGGAAAGCTGTTTGTTGATGGCTTCCCATGGAAACCACGGTTATTCCTCTGGCCATTATTTTTGCAGCCCTGGAGATCAGAAATCTGACATCCTGCTTTAATGCTATTTAACAGTCTCCCGTTATTTATTGAATGGTTTTTTTTCCTTCATTCTCTTTTAGGTATTTCTGCTGGCACTCTCTTTTGCCTATCTGGCCAAGACCATGTCTGGGGCTTACATGAACAGCATGCTCACACAGCTCGAACGGCGGTTCAACATCCCCGCCTCACTGCTTGGAGTGATCAGTGGAAGCTTTGAAATGGGTATGCCAGTTGTTACAGTTAGTGAGTTGGATCTAAGCTACACTGGCAGTTTCTGCTGATTTCCCCTTCCAGCTGCATATAGGGATGGGCATGAACTGCATTTTTGCGGTTTGGATTGTGGTTTGTGGCCGAACCACGAATCGAACCATGAACCTATATGAACTGGGAGGTTGGTTCATGAACCGAACTAGTTCATATGGCTTTGTGACTCCTGCTTTCTTCTCCATGTGGCTTTTCACAGGGAGCAGAAAGCAGTGGTTTAAATGGTTCCCAGCTATTTAAACTAAACAGTTGAACAGTGAGGAACAACCTGCTGCTCAGGTGTTTTTCGTGAAGAGCAGAAAGCAGTGGTTTAAATAGCTTGGAGCCATTTGAAGTGGGTATGCCATTTCTTTCAGCTTTCTGCTCTTCACAAACCACCATGAACTGCATCAAAATTCGTGAAAGTTCATGGCAGTTCTTCAGTTCACAAACAACGCTTTGCAAATCACTAACCGCCCAAAGGTCATGACAAACTTCAGTCCATGAGCCAGTTAATGCCCATCCCTAGCTGCATATCCCCACCCTGTCATTCCTCCGGATTCCCTATGCCCTAGGAACAGCATTTGGACTGCACTGGGAAGGGGAAACAGAAAAGTTCTGTTCACTGATGGAAAATGTAGTCTGGGTTGAGATGCACAGATGCACTCCACCTCATTCTCTTTAAGGCCCTGTTGAGAGATTTTTTTTGTTTACTTCATTTATACTCCACCTTCTTCACTGAGACTCCAGGAGGAGCAAACCATTAAATGCTCTAAAACCAGTATGTGACATCCACCCCTGGTAAAAGGTAAAGGTAAATGTTCTCTTGCTTGAAAGCCAGTCGAATCCGACTCTAGGGTTGCGGTGCTCATCTCCGTTTCAAAGCTGAAGAGCCAGCATTGTCCGAAGGCATTTCTGTGGTCATGTGGCTGGCATGACTAAACACCAAGGCGCACAGAACGCTGTTACCTTCCCACTGAAGTGGTACCTATTTATCTACTTGCAATTTCTTGCTTTCGAACTGCTAGGTTGGCAGGAGCTGGAACTAGAGACAGGAGCTCACTCCGTCATGCGGCACACTCGGATCTCGAACTGCTGAACTACTGACCTTCCACAGCCTGCAGTTCAGCGTCTTAACCACTTGAGCCACCACAGCTCCTCCCCACCCCTGGAATGTTCCCCAAGTATCCCCGTCGTGGCGACATAGGGACCTGGCAACCCTAGGAGGGGCCTCAGTGGGATATACTGCCATTGAATCCACCCCCCAAAGCAGCCATTTTCTCCAGGAAAACTGATCTCTGATGTCTGCAGATGAATTGCAAGTCCAGGAGGTCGTGAAACATTTATAGCGGACTGGTTCAAGTTCCTGTGGATATGTGGGTGCCCGAAGGAATGAATTTTATTCTTTGAAGTATTGCTGCTTTTGATCTGTAATACTTCTAGATCCATGGATAGACTGAAGGAATGAGGAATAGCTTAAAACAACTGTAATAGCAACTAAAATATTTTGTGAAGTGGTATTCTAGAGCAAATAAAAGTCGTATGAAAGTGCATATCCACAAATTACCACTCCCCTAACACCATAAAAAATAAAGGGATGCCTCTAAATAGTAGATACTATCACTCAGGGGTCATTTCGTAGAAAAAGAGCTAGGGGAACTCATTAGCATAACTCATTAGCATATGCCACACCCCCAGACATCATAAGGCCTGACGGTGGACCTGCAAAGCCGGTGGGAGTGTGAGGAAGCCCCACCAAGGCCCTCCCTGGCCCCAGGCAGGCAGGGGTGGGGAGAGTCGGGGAGGAAGCAACTTACCCTCCCTCTTCTCCTGCCTCCTCCTGGCTGAATGAGGGCCAGAAGCGGGGTGGCCGGAAGCAGGGTGTGTGGCTTCGTCGTGTGCCCCGCCCCCACACCTCACCCGAGGGAACTGCGATCCCCCGCGATCCCCCCGAAATGACCTCTGCTATCGCTACTTGATTTGGCACTAGTCACCCAATAGTCTGTCCTCATTAAGTAGATGGAAAGCCTCAACTCATTGGCGGTTTTGAAAGACTTTACACCCGATAGATGTGCACTGTAATCCTGGAGAGGGAGGTCATGCAGCACAGAATAATGAAAAACGGAAAAGGTAGGCTTTTGGAAAGAGTTATAGCTTTGCGGTAGCTGGCTATTCCTCAGTTTTATTTCCCCTCAGACTGCACGGTTGGCCCAACCCCATGAGACGTACAGTTAGTTGCTAGTGGTGACAATTTCCAGGAAATCCAGGATGTTTGGGAAATCTTCACACACCCTCCGTGTAGGATCGCCGGGAATCTTGCCAACTTCAGAATTACACCTGATCCCCAGACTACAGGCATCAGTTCCCCTTAGGCTTGCCAAGTCCCCCCGGGGGGCGGGAAACCCCCCGCCCCAAAGGTCCGTTCCCCGACGCCGGCGGATCGGGCCCCGGGGGGGAAAACCCTCCCCAAAAGCACGCGACGTGCACGTCACCTGGAAGTGACGTGGGCACGCTGGGGGCGGGGCCACAGTCATCTGAGGGAAAACTCTATGGTTTTCCCTTGGATGGCTCCTCAACATTGAGCGCGCACACTCCCAAAGCAGCACTGGAGTCCCCCGCTCCAGCGCCGCTTCTGACTTGGCAACCCTAGTTCTCCTGGAGAAAAGGGCTACTTTGGAGGGTGGGCTCTGTGGCATGCGGCATCACATCCCTGCTGCACTACCTCCCCTCCCCTCCCCTCCCCAAATCCCACCTTCTCCAGGCTCCAAATATCGAAGAATTCCCCAACCTGGAGTTGGTAGCCCTACTTGCCAACTCCCAGATGGGGCCTGGAAATCTCCTAGAAATGACAACTGACCTCCAGATGACAAGATCAGTTTCCCCTGGAGAAAAGGGTGGGCCCTACGCCATTAAATCTAACAGAGGTCCCTCTCCTCCTCAGGTTCCATCCCCACGTCTCCACGAATTTCCCAACCCAACGTTGGGAACTGTAATGTATTCAGAAGCTGCCATGAATACGTTAAGATGTAATGTGAAACATCTCATAAGGAAGCAATGTTAAGCTTCGTCTTGAACAGGGATTGAAGTCCAAGACTAATGCGACCAATCAGGTTCAAATGTATATAAGCGGGAAAGATTCTGATTGGTCCTTATTCGCTCAACCTGATAGGTTGATAACTGTATAGTAGGCGTGGCTACATTAGCCCGGAATGTTTAAATACCGAGCAGCTGCAATGGAAAAGCTGTTCGGGCTATCAGAAGTTGTACCGTGTTAGAGAAGTGATCGTCGAGCTGAAATAAACCTGAGTTTTGCTGAAATCACTCTCTGACTATTTTGTTAAGCACCGGACTTAACAGGAACCCTGCCTGCACATGCTCAAACTATGGGAGCAACGGTCCATCTGTTATCTAATTGCAGTGTTTCCACCCCGTTGCACCATGCAAGCGAATGGAAGGAAAGTTCTTTTCCCCTTCACTTCAATAGAACAGGAGAAAGTGTCTGCAATCAGGAAAACCTCAGAGAAGGAAATGGGAGGGGGACACATGCAGAAGGTTCAATTCATGGTATCTTCCATTAAAAAGATCTCAGATAATAAGTGTTGGGGAAGTCCTTTCTCTGCCTGAGACCCTGGAGAATTGTTGCCCTTCAGAATAGATGGTTATCATCTTCAGTGTGATGCCTGAGGAGTGTTGCCACCTCTGGGTTGGGAAACTCCTGGAGATTTGGGGGTGGGGTGGAACCTAGAGGATGGAGTTTGGGACATGGTAGGACCTCAGCAAGGTACAATGCCAGGGAAACTGCTCTCTGTTGTCTTAGGGTTGCCAGGTCCCCTTGTCTTGCCGATGGGGGGGATCTGGGAGGCGTTCTGGGAGTGGGCAGGGACGTCCCATGGTAGGACCTCAGCAAGGTACAATGCCAGGGAAACTGCTCTCTGTTGACTTAGGGTTGCCAGGTCCCCTTGTCTTGCTGATGGGGGGGGGATCTGGGAGGCGTTCTCGGAGTGGGCAGGGACGTCTCCAACACACGGATGTCACCCAGAAGTGACATCATCACATTGGCAATGTTGAAGGCAATTGCTCTGGTTTTGGGGCAAAACTCTATGGTAAAATCGGGTGTCAAACCATAGAGTTTTTCCCAAAAATCAGAGCATCACCCTCGACGTTGCCGACATGATGACATCACTTCCCTGTGATGTCAGCATGTCAGGGACGTTGCATGGGGATGTCGCTATTTGTGGTGGGATTTACTCTGCTGGCCAGCTGGACGGTGGTGGGCCAAAGTCCCCCAAACCAGGGGATTCCCTGCTTGGACCTGGGGACTCCTCAACCTTGAGAAACAAATCCTCTGGTCTCTTGCAGGTAAAACTTGCTACCCTCTGTGGTTTACTATAACATCGAGACAGGGGCTTCCAGCTGCCTGTTTTACACAGCTTACAGCTCCCCAGTTACATTGTGCCGTTGTGCTTGCACGATGCAATGTTTTCCCGTCAGCAGTTCTTCATGGGAGATTTGCGAATCTGCCTTACCGCAAAAGAATCTGCCCATGCAGTAGTAGGGAACCAGAATCGATTGCTCATCTTTTGCTTCGATGTGAATTTTATGTCAAAATATGGGGTGTCTTAATTAGCCCTATTTGGCATAACTGGCATAGCCTCCCAGAAGTGAGGCTTGTTTCCCTTCAGTTATTGGATCCGTGTTCCCCCATCACCCTCTCAGCAGCGAGGTTTCTTCTGATTGCTATGAGGATCAGGGAATATAAGATTAAAGTTCTGGAGAGAGGATTGATTTTTTATTGTACAGAGTTTGATTTTAATTTATGCCAGTAAAGGTACTGACTGACTGACTGACACAAGAAGATGCATAGTTTGAACCTCCCAACATTTTGTGAAAATGTCTGTTTGATTTGGCCCTCAGACTTCTGTGCGGCAGCCATTTTGTGACTGGTTCCATCTCCCTTGGGACCCCTTTATGGTGGCCCCCATGACATGTTCTCAAAATTCTGAAAATTCCCACAGGCTCAACAAGGTTGGGGGACCCCTGGACTAGATAATACTGAGCTAGAGAAATGGATTTAATGTTTTCAATCCCACTTGTTTTCGCTGCATACAACGTTGATGAGAGGGAACGTAAATTTTGGAGAGGGAACGCAAATGATTGAGGTGACAACTTAAAACCTGCAATCCTTCTCTCTAAAAACCTGCTCAAGCTCTGTGTTCTTTCTGTCCACAGGGAACTTGCTGGTGATTGCCTTTGTGAGCTACCTCGGAGCAAAATGCCATAGGCCGCGCCTAATCGCTATAGGATGCACAGTCATGGCCTTGGGGTGTTTTTTGATAGGGCTGCCTCATTTTCTGATGGGAAGGTGAGTCTTGGTTTGTCCTCCGTCTTGGAGCAAGGATATCCCCAACGTGACATCATCACACTGGGGATGCCCTGCCCCCTCCGGGAACACCCCCCAAAGTCCCCCGCCGGGGCCGAAGAGGGACCTGGCAACCCTAAGGAGATCTCCAGACCCCACCTGGAGGTTGGCAATCCTGATAAGGGCTAGATACAGCCTTCTGCTTTCTCTCCTCTAGCTTCAAGCAGAGTTTTTACTCTGTTCGCACTCTGCTTTTCACACTGAGATTCAGAGAGGGTCATTTCATTTCAAACCCCATTTGACTGGTGCCCCATGTCTGTGGCCTAGGGAGGAATTGGGGGGTGAGGACAGGCGTATCACCGTAACCAGAGAGTTTATTTATTTATTTATTTATTTCACTTTTACCCCACCCTCCCCTCCAGGCAGGCTCAGGGCGGCTTCCAAAAACTGACAAGCAGTATACATACACAATAAAATATAAATACAAGGCATCAGTTAAAACGCAACCAGTCAATATAAAACATTCATTAGATGGCGATAGAACTAAAGTGCAGAGTTTTGGAGGAATCTTACAGCATTACCCCAGCGTGATGACATCACCACTGGTTTTGTGCCGGGAGTGATGGCATGTGGTTGCCAACCTCCAGATGTGGCCTGGAGATCTCCCAGTATCACAAGTGATTTCCAGATAAGCTCCCCTAGAGAAAATGGCTGTTTTGGAGGGTGGACTCTATGGTATTGTACTCTGCTGATTTCCCCTGCCCAAACCCCGCCCTCCACAGGCTCCACCCCCAAAATATCCAGCTCTAAGAACATAAGAACATTGTTGTTGTTCAGTTGCACAGTCGAGTCCGACTCTTCGCGGCCCCATGGACCAGATCACGCCAGGCCTTCCTGTCTTCCGCCGTCCTCTGAAGTTTGCTCAATTTCATGTTTGTTGCATCTATGACATTGTCTAACCATCTCATCCTTTGCCGTCCCCGTCTTCTTTGACCTTCAATCTTTGCATTATTCCATGTATGAACTTTCAGGCATTATTCCATAAGACAGAATGCAAGATAGATGTGGAGCTGGACCTATACCCCTTTTCAAATGTCACAAATGCTGGGAGGCTACCAGCTGTTCCTATTGGATCAGAATACTCTCAATACATGTACAGACTCATTACTTTTGAATGCAAACCCTGATAAATCCAATGATCATTTTGTGTGTAGCGGGGCTGGATGCACTTGGTAAATATGCCCATTGGCCCTGTTCAGGCAGCATGGAAACCATGAATATCAGGAAGATGGTTGCACAATCAGTAATACCCATTATGTGACTGTAACATTTGAAAAGGGCTTGGGTGCAAGGCTACTTTTGTGCACAATTTTTTCCTCACAGCACATTTTTTGGAGAGCCAGTTTGTTGTAGTGGTTAAGAGCGCAGACTCTAATTTGGGAGAACTGGGTTTGATTCCCCACTCTTCCACTTGCAGCTGCTGGTGTGACCTTGGGTCAGTCATAAATTCTTTCAGAGCTGTTTTCTCAAGGGCAGGTCTCTCAGAGCTCTCTCAGACCCACCTACCTCACAGGATTCTGTTGTGGGGAGGGGAAGGGAAAGGAGATTGTAAACTCCTTCTGAGACTCCTTCAGGTGGTGAAGGGTGGGGTATAAATCCAATCACCACCACCACCACCACCACTTCTTCTTCTTCTTCTTCTTCTTCTTCTTCTTCTTCTTCTTCTCCTCCTCCTCCTCCTCCTCCACCTCCATTCATGTGACACAAATGTTCCCCCAGAAGTTTCATCTGTTTGACTACCCCAAAGTAATTGTTACTTATTGCTTTTAAATTCATCTCATGAATTTTCCCAGTGCTGAGAATGCTTGATAATATTAGTCCCCAGGAAAAGAAACCAAGGCAAAGACGGACACCCTTTCATTCCATACATATTTTTATGTTTTTTCCTCCCCAGGTACCAGTATGAAAACATTGCTTTTTCATCAGAAAATTCTTCTTCATTCATGGCTGTTTGCCATGCCAATTATACCATGCCTACTGAACAAACCACAGAAGGTGAGGTTCCCCTCTCTGTTTACTATTCACTCTTGTCTCTCTTTTTTGTGTAACTGTCTTGGCTGGTAGATTTGTACTAAGAAAACCAGACGGTTAGGCTTAAGGGTTCCAGAAAAGCTTTATTCTGTATTGTAAGAACGAAGACCCCCTAGGGTTGCCAACTCCAGGGTTGAGAAATTACTAGAGATTTGGGGGTGGGGCATTAGGAGGGCGGGGTTTGGATAGGGGAGAGACCTCAGTGGGGCATAATGCCATAGAGACCACCCTCCAAAGCAGCCGTTTCCTCCAGGGGAATGGCTATCTGTTGTCTGGGGAACAGTTGTAATTCTGGAAGATCTCCAGGGCCCACCTGGAGGCTGGCATCCCTACCCCCAAAGTGAGGGCAGGCGATATACAGACATTATTCGCTCTTTGTAGGGCTCTGAAACTGCAGAACTTATTTGTAGTTTACACCTGGGTGAATTTCACAAATTGGATCAGAATTCCATTACTTATGCCTTCCCAGGCCGTCTTAGACAAGAGTCCAAGTGGCACTTTAAAGGCTAATCAAATGCATTCCAGCATAAACTTGTGACTTAGCGCTCACTTCCTCAACTGCGCAAAGAGTTCATCTGTTAGGCAGATGCATCTTTACTACAAGTTGCAAACAATAGAAAGGCCAGGGATGGGGATTCAGATCAACTTGGGTACCGGAGTGGCCATGATCTTTCTGGTTGTGTGTATATAAATTGCCACCAAATCACAGCTGATGTATGGCAACGGGCAATGCCATGGGGTTTTCAAGGCAACTGATTAAGCAGGGGCAGTTTTCTATTGCCTTCTTCTACATAGTCTTCCTTGGTGGTCTTCCGTCCAAAGTACCGCCCCCAGTTTAGCTTCAGACATCTGATGTGATTGGGCTATATACTGTACCATTCCACATCCTGATCTTTCTGCTTATCCTTCTGATAACATCAAGAAGACAAAAGTAATGACTACCGGGGAATTACACAACTTTGAGGTTGACAATGAAGAAACTGAAATTGTGCAAGATTTTCTATTCCTTGGCTCCGTCATCAACCAAAAGGGAGACTGCAACCAAGAAATCAGGAGGAGAATGAGATTGGGAAGGGCCGCCATGAAGGATCTAGAAAAGATTAAATGTAAAATGGAATGTGTTGCTGGCGACTAAGATCAAGATAATTCATACCATGGTATTCCGCCAGGGCTCTTTTTGTAGCAGGAACTCCTTTGCATATTAGGCGACACACCCCATGTAGCCATTAGGGGTGTGTCACCTAATATGCAAAGGAGTTCCTGCTACAAAAAGAGCCCTGTTTAAATCCCCATTACTATGTATGGGTGTGAACAGGGGTCATTTCCTGCGGGAGTGCACAGGAGTGGAGCTCCGGCAGTAAGGAGCTTCTCCATCTTGGCAGAATGAGAGCAGGACATAATTTCTATATCTCTAACCATCCTGTATCTCTAACCAGCTTGGTGTAGTGGTTAGGACTGCGGACTCCAATCTGGGAGAACTGCGTTTGATTCCCCACTCTTCCACATGCAGCTGCTGGCATGACTTTGGGTCAGTCACAGTTCTCTCAGAGCTATTCTCTCAGGAGCAGTTCTCTAAAGAGCTCTCTCAGCCCCTCCTACCTCACAAGGTGTCTCTTGTGGGGAGGGGAAGGGAAAGGAGACTGTAAGCCACTGTGAGTGGTGATAAAGGGCGGGGTATAAACCAAATCTCTTCTTCTTTTTCTAGCTAGTTAGACTAGATTAGAAATCTATCAGTACTCTATCCTGTCTAGAATGGAGTTTCTTAAATAAAAAGATTGGGAATGAAGATTCCCAGTCACTTTCCACAATTAGAAAAGGCACCTTTAGACATTTATCTGCTAGTCTGGCATATTTATTGCTTTACAACTGTTGACCTTAAATGTTCCCTCTAAGCTGTGGAGTCTTGTGAGCAAAAATTCTACTTTGTGAGCTACTGGCATTAAAGTTGTGAGCGAGCGATTGGGCTACTGCATCCGTTAGTTTGCTCTGGAGCCATCCTTCCTGAGCGAAGACAAAAATGGGTGAGCCGGAGGCTAAAAAATGGTGAGCTGGCTCACACTAACTCAGCTTAGAGGGAACACTGCTTATAACCTTAACTTGTTACTTAGTGTGACTTTGCATATCTCGATCATCATCATGTTGCATGTTAATTTGCTGTTCATTCCCTGGCTATAAGTTTGAACCTTGTCTGCCATTCTAGTGTATTTGAAAAAGTGTGCATGCACACGAAAGCTCATACCTTGAATAAACCTTTGTTGGTCTTAAAGGTGCCACTGGACTCTAAATTTGTTCCACTGCTTCAGACCAACACGGCTGACCAACAGGCCTCTTATTAGTTTGCAAAGATAAAAGGCTCTGAGTGTAACTCTGTTTCTGGGCAGCACACACTAACCAGACATGCTCTGCTGCATTATGTGCCCTTGCGCACTCTGCTAACTAAATGATCGAACAGATAGAACATTGCATTTCACAGTGTTTTATGACTTCTGAATGGACAGCATTAAAGTATTTTGTTACCTGTGCAAACGTTCAAGCAGATGCCTTTCCTTGTTCCTTGTATTCACAGAATGTGAAAAGCAGGCCGGATCTTCGATGTGGGTGTTTCTGTTGGTGGGAAACATTATCCGAGGTGTCGGTGAAACGCCCATCACCCCCTTAGGCATTTCGTATGTGGAAGATTTTGCAAAATCCGAAAATTCTCCTTTCTACATTGGTAAACCTGCAAATGCCCAAGCTTAGCGTTATGTACTGACATGAAAATTAAGTTCTGATGAACCCTTGGTTTCCTGGGATTCCTTTTGGATGGAAAGGCAATATATAATTGTAATTAAAGAAACATATTTTGTTCATTCGTACCCAAACGACGTTTAAGAGAGGTAGGCCTGACCTTTTAAATCCTGGTTCGTCTTTGGGCAGAAAGTCTGATCTCTCCCTTGTTATTTGTTTTTCTAAATGGCAGCTAGGTGGGGACCTAATTTAGATCAGGTCCATGGCAAGGGTTGCCAACCTCCAGGTGGCAACTGGAGCTCTCCCGCTCTTACAGTTGATCTCCAGACAACCAAGATCAGTTCCCCTGCAGAAAATGGCTGCTTTGGAAGGTGGATTCCAGGGCTCTATACCCTAGGGTTCCCAGGTCCGTTGAACCAGCTGGTGGGGGATGCAGGTGAACTTACTGGGAGCGGGGAGGGAAGAAGCCAGAAGTTACACAGGCACATTGGGGGTGTCGGGAGCAATGCTCTGGTTTGTGGGCAAGACCTCTATAGTAGAATCAGCTTCTACCATAGAGTTTTGCCCCAAAACTAGAGCATCACCCCCCAAAATCACTGATGTGCCTACGTCACTTCTGGGTGACGTAGGCATATCATGTTTATTTCTGGCTTCTTGCCTTTTTTGGGGGGGGTGGGGGTGGCCAGCTGGTTGGTGGTGGAGAGGAGCACCCGAAACCAGGGGACCCCGCCCCCACGGGAGGGGGGTCTGGCAACCCTGCTGAGGTTCCTTCCCTCCCCAAACCCTTCCCTCCCTAGAAGAAGAAGAAGGGAAGAAGAGATTGGATGTATACCCCGCCCTTCACTACCCAAAGGTGTCTCAGAGCGACTTACAAACTCATTTCTCTTCCCCTCCCCACAACAGACACCCTGTGAGGTAGGTGGAGGTAGGTGGGGTTGAGAGAGCTCTTGACAGAAACTGCTCTTTTTCAAGAACAGCTCTTATCAGAACTACGGCTTGCCCAAGGTCATCCAGCCAGGTGCAAGTGGAGGAGTGGGGAATCAAGCCCGCTTCTCCCAGATTAGAGTCCGCGCACTTAACCACTACACCAAGCTAGGCTCCCCCCAAAAAAATCTCCTGGTGTTTCCTAACCCAGAGCTGGCAACCATAACCATGTCTCTGAGTGGTGGGAAATACTCTTCATCCCCCACGGGTCAGATGGCCAAGTGTAGCTTAGGAAATCCCTGGAGAGTTGGCAGTGGTTGCTGGGGAAGTCAGAGTTTGGAAAGGGTTCTTCTCTAGGGTTTTCAGGTCCCTCCCAGCAACTGGCAGGGGGTAAGGAGGAAGCTCATCAGGAGCAGGAGGGAGGCCTAGGCCTTGTTGCCAGCAACACAGTGACATCACTTCCTGTGTGCACCAGAAGTGATGTCATCACGTTGCTGGTGTCACCGCAATGCTCTGGTATTTGGGCAAAATGTCTGTGGTTAAAAAGAATGGCTTCTACCATAGAGTTTTTGCCCAAATACCAGTGTGTCACCACAACACTGGTAATGCGGTGATGACACTTCCAGTACATGCCAGAAGTGATATTGCCACATTGCTGGTGACACTGGTCTAGGCCTGCCTCCCCTGCTGGTAAGTCCCCTGCTGGCCAGCTGGCCACTGGTGGGGAGCGAGGCCCAAGGGTAGGGAGATCCAGTGCCCCTAATGGGAGGTTAGCAACCCTGTTCCACTCCTAAATCTTCAGGGATTTCCCAAGCCAGTGTTGGCAGGCCTGCAGTATGCTGCCAGGAAATATTCACATACCACTTTAAAAACCACAACACGGCATTTTGAAAAGCTTGAGGCGCACGTGATTGTGGCCTCACTGTGGCCACTAGTCAAACGGGTTTTGTGAAAGGACGTTTCATTGTGAAGGGAGGAAAGGCGGTTTCAGTGTAAACTGCCAGTGTGTTTGGACAGTGACGAATCTTGGAAGCAGGAAAGGTATGAAACTGCAGGGCCTGTTCCCACCACAGCTTTAGTTTTGACCACTAGCCGTGCATTTTGCTTGCTTTTTTTTTTTTAAAAAAAACCCACATGTCCTGCTTTTCCACTAGAGTGCCTAAAAGCAGCATACAGTGCGGTAGGACATTACCGTAAATAGAACCGCCTAAATCAAATTGAGCAATTTTAGTACTACGTGAAAGCTCTGAAGCCACTCCTTAGCCTCCAGCTTTCATATTTGAATTTCAGAACTCTCCAAACATCTGGCTGGAAAGGTCTATTTTTATTAATTTCCTAAAGACTCCAACAGAGCAGGCCAGGGCTGTAGGAGAGACTCTGTGGGTGTCCAACGCATCATAACGAGGGCTCCCAGCTCTAGCTTGGGAAGTCCCTTTGAGATTTGGGGCAGAGGCTGGGGAAGGTGGGATTCGGGGAGGGGAGGGAGCTCAACGGGGATAGGGTTCCATAGAGTTTACCCTCCGAAGCGGCACAGAGGGCGATTCTGCATCTGGCATTCGCCCCTCATTTTCTCAACTGGGAGGAAAAAGTGCAGCTCAAAACCACATTCAGATTCCCCAGGACAACGCCCGTACTGTCTGCAAAGTCACTCCGTAATGGCCATAAATCTATGCAGAAGGCAGGGGTCATTTCGTAAAAAAAGAGGTGCAGGAGCTCATTAGCATAACTTATTTGCATATGCAACCCCCCCTGACATCACCCGAAGTGTGTCAGAAGGCAACACCCGCCGCTCAGGCGCCACCCCAAAAATCTCCAGGTACTTCCCAACTCAGAGCTGGTGAGCCAGCTTTACACTTTTTGACTAAAGACACTTTGGGTTTCCTTTGCTCTTGCAGGGAAGCTACCCTATGAGCATGAAAATACAGATCAAGTTAGTATGCTTTTGCTTTTTCTGCAATATATCAGGAAAATGATCAAAAGATTATTTCGGCAACAACATGCCTGGGAGAGTTATTAATTAAAAGGGTAATGTTTATAACAGTCTTGAGGAGCATGCATTCTATTGCACCTTCACACACCTTAAGACCAGACAAGGTAAAATCCCAAACAGACATCACATCAGCAGCCATATATAAAATGCTGCTCATGTTTGCCATCTACCATAAACACATCAAGGCAGGTTATAGCAAGGATAGTCCTACAGTAAGATCAGGTGAGACATGATCTGCCTTAGTTGGGTGTCATTAAAGATGGGGGAGGAAAACCAACAGATTTGTTCCAGGGGGCCCAACACACTAGGGAATTCTCCTACTCAAAACCCAAACAGAGCAAGTGGGAGACATGCAAGACATCAACTTCCAAAGAGTCATGGTACCGGACAGGCACAACCTGCGTCTCTCCAGCAAAAACCTGGCGGCTTTCCACAGCGCATCACCATATGTGCCCGCTCCTGGCCTTGTTACTCCCGGAATGCTGTTCCTGCGCATTCCCCCTCGAAATGACCCCTGGCAGAAGGTACCATAAAAATCCGATTATCAAAGAAAGTGAAAGTGGCATGGAGTGAGGAGGGTACCATAAAATCCGATGATCAAAGGAAGTGAAAGCAGCATGCAATGCAGAGGGGAATTTCTGTTCCAGAGTGGGTTTGGTATAACAACGGAGGGAAAAGCCAATGCAGAATCAGCCTGAGATTGCTTGGGGGCCTATTTCATGTTCAGAAACACATACATGGGGTTAGAATAGAAATGCTGCTGCTGTTCTCCAGAGGCGGGCCTAGCCATAGGGTATCCAGGGCAGCTGCACTGGGCCTCAGGCTGGGTAAGGCTTTGGCTGCCCATGGCACTGGCCCCCTGATTAGGGTTGCCGGTAGGGGTGTGCGTTTGGGTAAACCGAGACAACCCCCCCAAAAAATACTGTATCGGTATTTTCTGGATATTTTTTCATCCAGTTAGCTAGTGGGCCATTTACTCGGCTATCTGGAAATGGCTAACCCGACAAATCCCAACACATATTTGGTATCACTGTATCGGTATTTTCCGGATATTTTTTCACCCATTAGCTAGTGGGCCATTTACTCGGCTATCTGGAAATGGCTAACCCGACAAATCCCCCAAAATATTTGGTATTTTTCCAGGTTGGTCGGATAGCCGTGGTTGAAGAGCTTTAAATGCCTTCTGAGTTCACTTGCGGGCTCCTGGAGCTCAGACTGCAGGAGAAAGCAAGCCCAGGATCTCCTGTGCTCCACAGAGCAATGTGTTCAGTGCAGCACAGCTGCTCCTGGATCTCCCTTCTCCTGCAGTCTGGTTTAAAACAGACTTCAGGAGAAAACTCGCTGCTTCCAATGCTCCCTCTAAGTCTTGTGAGCAAAAATTCTACGTTGTTAGCTGCTGGCATTAAAGTTGTGAGCGAGCCATTTGGCTACTGCATAAATTAGTTTGCCCTGGAGCCATCCTTCCTGAGCTAAGGCAAAAGTGTGTGAGCCGGAGGCTAAAAAACCCGTGAGCTAGCTCACACTAACTCAGCTCAGAGGGAACACTGGATCCATCCCATTAAAAACCCTCCCCAAGCAGTGAGTTCGTCCCTTTAACCCCCCCCCAAAGCAGCAAGTTTACTCAGCCATTGGAGAAGGTGTCCAAAGGATTACAGTCCCTTCAAACACTCTCCCCGTGTGGTGAGTTCTCTTGCCACCTGGAGAGGGTGCCCAAAGGGATCGGTCCCTTTAAACACCCTCCCCAAGTGGCATGTGAACTGCTGCCTGGAGAAGGAGACCAAGGAGCCAAAATAAATGGCAATCCTGATTATTTCCTGGATCCCAATACCATACCGATATTTAGGTAATATTAAAAAATACTGATTTTGGGGGGGTTTAATATACACAGACCTGAAAAATACCTGGGTTTTTTTTGTGTGTCTAAAAAACCCGTGAGCTAGCTCACACTAACTCAGCTCAGAGGGAACACTGGATCCATCCCATTAAAAACCCTCCCCAAGCAGTGAGTTCGTCCCTTTAACCCCCCCCCAAAGCAGCAAGTTTACTCAGCCATTGGAGAAGGTGTCCAAAGGATTACAGTCCCTTCAAACACTCTCCCCGTGTGGTGAGTTCTCTTGCCACCTGGAGAGGGTGCCCAAAGGGATCGGTCCCTTTAAACACCCTCCCCAAGTGGCATGTGAACTGCTGCCTGGAGAAGGAGACCAAGGAGCCAAAATAAATGGCAATCCTGATTATTTCCTGGATCCCAATACCATACCGATATTTAGGTAATATTAAAAAATACTGATTTTGGGGGGGTTTAATATACACAGACCTGAAAAATACCTGGGGTTTTTTTTTGGTGTACACCCCTAGTTTCCAGGTCCCCTCTGGCCACCAGCAGGGGGTGGGAGGGAAGTGTTCCCAGATCCAGGTTGGGAAACTCCTGGAGATACAGGGATGGAGCCCGGGGAGGACAGGGGCCTAGGTGGGGTACAAGGCCACAGAGTCCACCCTCCAAAGCATCAATTTTCTCCAAAGGGAACTGATCTCTGTAGTCTGGGGAGGAAGTGTAATTCTGGGGGAATCTCCAGGTTCCACCTGGAGGTTGGCATCCCTACCCTTGATCCCCACTTTCTCAGTAGCCTCATAGGTAGGTTTGCCAACCTCTAGATGACAAAGATAATTTAACCTGGAGAAAATGGCTGCTTTGGAAGGCAGACTCTATGGCATTCTACCCTGCTGAGGTCCCTCCCTTTCCAAAACCCCGCCCTCCCTGGGCTCTACTTCCCAAATCTCCAGGTAGTTCCCAGCCCAGAGATCCCCTCCCCGAAAAAAAAGCTGGCAACCCTAGTAGTTAGGTAGCCACACTGAACTCGGGCAGCAGACAGCTGGCTCAGCAGCTGCCATGCACCCCCAGCAACTTCTGAGTAGACCTGCTTAGGATTGCTCTCAAATTGTCCTTGAGAGCCAGTTTGGTATAGTGCTTGAGTGGAGGACTCTAATCTGGAGAAGCAGGTTTGATTCCCCACTCCTCCTCATGCAGCCAGCTGGGTGACCTTGGGTCAGTCAGAAATTCTCTCAAAGCTGTTCTCTCACGAGCAGTTCTCTCAAGAGCTCCCTCAGCCCTACCTGCCTCACAGGGTGTCTGTTGTGGGGTGGGGGAGAAGGGAAAGGAGATTGAAAGCCACTCTGAGACTCCAAGTGAAAGGTGGGGTATAAATCCAAATCTCCTTTCTCTTCTCGAGGTCAACTACAACCTTTACTCACTGATATCAGTCTCTGTTGCCATTACATGGGAGATTCCTGATAATCTAAAGACAGCATTTGAAATACATGTTGAAAAATACACTTTTTTGCATTAAAATGTCTTTGTTGGAGGGGGTTATATACTTTTTTCCTTTCCCTCTTTCAGGCTGCCTACAGATAGCGACGGTCCTGGGCCCATTGTTTGGTCTGATGTTGGGTTCCTATTGTGCACAGCTGTACGTGGATGTTGGATTCATAGACCTAGGTAACACACTTTAAACTGGCAAAATCTATAAGCATTACTCGATAGGAAGACGTTTTATGTCACTCAGCATGCAGCCGATTTGCAATGGTAATAGCCAATGATGAGTTGTAACAGTCACAGTTTTCCACTCTACTTTTTAATGGTGCTTGGGTATATTCTAGGAGGTTTTGGGGTTCAAAGGTACTGGGAAGGGGTCCTGGCTCAGTGGTACAGCATGGGCTTTGCATGCGGAGGATCCCAGTTTCATTCCCAGACATCCTCAGTTAAAAGGATCAGCCACGAGGTGATGTGAAAGACCTTTGCTTGTGATCCTGGATAACCATCACCAGTCAAAGTAGATAATAGTCACCATGATAGACCCATTGGCCTGAATCAGTAGAAGGTACTTTCTATGTGTTCTCCAAGAAGAGCCAGTTTAGTGTAGTGGTTGAGTGCGCAGACTCTTATCTGGGAGAACCTGGTTTGATTCCCCACTCCTCCACATGCAGCTGCTGGATGACCTTGGGCGAATAAAAATAAATAAAATAAATAGTTAAGTAGGTGTGCTTCAGCAGTGAAGCTTACTATAATGGCCTTGGGTAAGTCTCAACTTACCCATTCTTATGCCATCCCTATAAAACTAAAAGGATGAGAACAGTAAAGCACTTCGTACTGTGATGGGTGTGTGTGTGAAATAGTGATGATGGTGATTTTGTAAGAGATTGTCAAAAACCTCCCATGATTTTTCCATTTAGACATTTACTGAAAGATTATATGGCAGGGAAGGGCCTATTAAATCCTTTTTCTCAAGCTTCTTGAAGTGGCCATTCATGAGAGCATCTACTATATATATTTTTGTTACTGCTGAAAATAAATTCTCTCTGTAATGATAATCTCTTTATTGACTATCTGCCTGCTCTTCAGGAGGATGTTCTTAACCTGGTGACTTAAAATATTTCTGCCACATTCCTCTGTTGTCTTGTTTCATTCTATTTCTTGTGGCTTAAGAAGCTTTACAAAAGATAAGTGGGCTGCCATATGATTCAGACATTAATATTCACTCCTGCAGACATGATTATCTCTACCCGTGTGTGACTTTGGAGAATCATTTTTCATTTTGACCAGGGTAATTTTGGGTCTCATTTTCTAAATTTCATGGTTAAGCTCCTCAGAGTTCTAGGAGGGAATTTGTATTGTCTCTAATGCTATGTTATCTGCCAATCTAAAAAACAAAAATAAAAAATTATTGTTGGTTTAATCCCACTTTCTAAAATAAATATCTAGCAGTGCAATCCTAAACAGAATTATACCTTAAACCCATTGACTTCGATGCTTAGAAAAGTCTAACTGTACTTAAAATTGTAGTATAGGCATAAAGGCTAAGAGCATGTTATCTGACAAGTCTTCAGTTCAAATCATGCTTCTGCTGTGCATTCCCCAAGTGGCTTTAAGTAAACCACTCCCTCTCAGCTTGAATCTCCATCTATAATATGGGGATGATCACGCTGGCTACACTGCAGGGATTTTTTAAAAGATTGCTGCATGCTAGCACAGGTAAGTATTCTGAAGACCAAAGATACTAGATAAATGCTAAGTAGTGGTGGGAAATTTCATCAAGTCTCAGCATTCCAAATGTGGATACATTAGAGAGTGATACAAAGGCATTACAATACTGGTTGTCTTGTTTTAAGTGTCTTTCATAATAACTTCTATCATGGAATTCATCTTTTTTACCACCAATAAGCACCAAACTGGTATCTTCAATTAATATTTTCAGTATTAGCAACTATAACTTGCTTTACTTATACTCCCTTAGAAGAGAAGGCAGGTCTATACTTTCATTGATTCTGACTGTTTAAGCACATTAAGAAGCAGGATATTGAGATATGATGATTTTTAATCAGGCAGCCCTGGACCTTCATCTCTCTATTGCTTCTTGTTGACTTAGACAAGAATTCTAAAATAATCCAACTCAGGTTTATTTATTGGAGCTTATTCTCAGGAAAATGGTCTTAGCATTATGCTATCAGTTCTTCTTTCACCATCCTGGAAAACAGAACAGTTTATGCAAGGATATCTGTAAAACATATTCTGAAGAGAAGACAGACACGAAGAATTCAATATGACTCTACTGGATACTATAATTTCTAATTGTAATGAAATTCAAAAACAAATTGGAGAGAGGGCTAATTGGTATAAATTCTGAGTTCAGAAACATGTTTTTAGTGCAATGGTGGTAAATATTGTTTGAACAAATAAAATAAACCAAAAAACAGAACGTCACCCCCAATGTCACTGACACAATGACGTCACTTCCGGAAGTGACATCACATGTTGCCACCATCGCTGTTTGGGGGTGGGGTTTCCCCTGCCACAACTGTTGGGGGCATCCGGGGAGAGCCCAAAAAATCGGGGGTTCCCCTGCCCCCACCTGGGGACTACACTATACAGGGATTATTACCGTGATAAGTGCGCTAAACTACATAATAAAGTACTGCAAAAAATCCGAAAATATATGCTGTTTAAATAAGTTAAAGCGATGTGCTTTTTTTACAAGGTTGGAATACAAAAATAAGGTCAGTTTCAAATAAATAGAAGTGGTTTTTAACTAAGGAAATGATGTTAACGACGTGCTCCGGAATGTCCTGTGTCGTTTCGACATTCCTTCTTCTGAATGCCATTCCATTTGACTGTAACTTGCTTGAAATGAATTTTCTACTAGCAATTGTGCTTTGTTATTGACCTATGAAGAAAAAAATACGTGAGAATCAGGCTTCATTTCTCCTCTTATAGATGAGACAAAAACTGGCAATTATCTATAGAATCTTATTTTAAAGTTCTCCAAAGACGTCCGCATTGTCCGCCTTAAATTTATAAAAATCCATCATCGATCTGATCTGAATCCTCACCCCTTGATACGTAAAGGATAAACCTTGTGGAATCTCCCATCTATATCTGATGCTCAAAGCTCTGAGTTTGTCAGCCAAGGATTTATACCTTTTCCTGTCTTGCAGTATTGTTCTTGGGAGTTCTCTCATCACCATAATTTTGTTTCCCTCTATTACAAAAGGGACGGTGAATTGCTTCTTGAATATCTCCTCTGTTATTGATCTTGTTACAAATTGTACAATTACATCCCTTGGTAAATTCTTCTTTTCTGCAATTCTGGAGTTCACTCTATAAATCAAATCAAAGTCTGAGTCCATTGACCCTTCTTCCTCGCCCAAAAAAGCCGTTATCACTTCCATCATTTTTTCTTTTAAATTCTCATTCTCTGTTTCCTTAATGCCTCTGAATCTCAGATGAGTCTGCATCCTTCTGAACTCCATCATTGTCTCTGATCTTGTAATTTGTTGAGTCAAAGAATCTTGTTTCTCTTCTATTTTTTGTATCTTCTCCTCTGTCTCTGTAGTCTTGGTTGCATTTGCTTGAACATCCTTCTTAACTCCTTCCATTTCTTGCTTGATTGAAGTTATTTCTGTAGTAACCAATTCCTTCAATGCTGTTATGTTCTTCTCTTGGACTTCTTCTAGATGTTTCAGATGAATCTGAGTTTGCTTCTCCAGTTGGTCCCCCAATGTTTTTTCTATCTGCTCCCCCATGGCTTGTATTGCCTCTGTCATTCTCTTCTCCATTGCTTCCATGGAGGC
>NW_015168093.1:0-2910 GCF_001447785.1 Gekko japonicus | reverse complement strand
AGGTTTTGGGCCGGGAGAGGGACGGATCGGGGGCGCAGCAAACGGGCGCGATCCCACCGCAACATCTGGGAAGCGTTGCGCGCCCGTTCCCGATCCGCCCCTTCCACCCAAAACCCCGCTGCAAAAATGAACCACCTACCGTGGCCGTGGGATCGCCGGCACGTCCTTTCACCGGCGCATCCCCGGCTCCTGCCCAAACTGCGCATGCTCAGACATGCGCAGTTCGGCAGCCTCCCCCTTCCAACTGTGGCTTCCTCCCCGGCATCTGATCGTGCTGGGGAGCAACGGCGCTGCGGCTAAGGGGATCCGTGGGATCCCGCCGCGGCGTCTCTAATTAGCCGCACTTTGGCCGGTGTTTTCCCTGCCGTGTGGCAGTGACCTTACATGTATTCAAGTAGATCCAGTTCATCTTCAGGTTGCAGTCAAAAGAAGAGAAAGAACCCTAACCTAATTCCCTATCACAAATGGCCAACTTGTTGCGAATTATGTATGTGGGAGTATGAGGGCATTGTCTCTACAGGAGAGACCTCCAGAGACATGTGTCTCAATGGAAGGCCATGTGAGGAGAGAGTGAGAGGACAAAGGGAGAAAGGAGGGGTTCAGAGAGCAGTTCCCAGGTTAAGACAAAAAAAAAGGCATCCTATTCAAGGAGATAACACCTATACCCACTTAGGGTGATATAGTGCCCTCCCCCAATGTCTAGGCATGTGGAGAGAGCCAGTTTGGTGTCGTGGTTAAGTGTGCGGACTCTAATTTGGGAGAACCAGGTTTGATTCCCCACACCTATGGTGTTGTCCTCCAAAATTTACAACGAAATCCTGCTGGGCTAAGATTTGGACATTTGCTGCAGCTCAAGTCCGTTAAATTATCATGGATGCGTCTAAAACCAGATTTTTACTTCCCTTCCCCACCAGCTGTTTACAACCTACCAATTATATGCACCGGATATTTTCTGGGAGGCTTTATGATGAAGAAATTCAAGATAAGCACCTACAGAGCTGCCAACATAGCCTTCTGGAGTTCCGTGGTCGAGTATCTCATCTACTTCTCTGCATATTCCATGGTCTGCAAAAATTCATCTGTGGCTGGTTTAACGATTTCCTATGAAGGGTACATGTCCTCTCTGGAATAATCCTTATCCTGCCTGTAATTGACGTAAGATAGGAATGGATGCCCTGCCTTTGATAGCCCAGACTACCCCGATCTCGTCAGCTCTTGGAAGCTAAGAAGGGTCAACCCTGGTGAGAACTTGTGTTGGCAACCTCCAAGGAATACAGGGGTCGTGATGCGGAGGCAGGCCATGGCAAACCGCCTCCGAACATCTCCTGCCTTGAAAACCCTGTGGGTTTGCCATAAGTCAGCTGCGACCTGACGGCAATTTCTACTTCCAGTATTCTGTGCACCCTGACCTGAATGGCCCAGACGAGTCTGATCTCATCAGATCTCAGAAGCTAAGCAGGCTCAGCCCCGGTTAGTTCTTAGATGGGAGACCACTAAGGAAGTCCAGAGTTTCTATGCAGAGGCAGGCAATGGGAAACCACCTCTGAATGTCTCTTGCTTTGAAAGATCCCACTGGGGGGTTGCTGTACGTCAGCCGTGACTTGACGGCACTTTCCATCAGTACCAGGAGTGGATAATGAAACTATATAAGTGTATGTGTGTGTTTATGTATGTATATGTATACATGTATATCCATGAACAGAACAGTTGTCTACTGATGGGGCAGATGGGGACTAGATCTGGTTCCATCCACTGGATTTTAGGGGTTTTCTTGTTCTGTATCCTTCGAGGGGTGTCAAACTTGTTTGTTATAAGGGCCAGATCTGACGTAAAAGTTACTATTTGGGGCTGGGCCATGTGTGCCATAAAATGAAATGCCCAGTATTAGAGATATAAACTTTATAGAGGACACAGGCAAACACAATTAATGATATTATTCTTTACTCTATATACAAACAAAAGCAATTGATTCCTAGCAGGGAAAGCAATTGATTTACTGGGGTGCCCACAAAAGCCCCAATAAATGTATTTAATCATATGCAAGACTAGGTTTTTTCCAAGAGATACCATAACAGGGAGAGTACTTTATATTCCCATACATACCAGTTGCTTGCGAGCCGGGTAAGAGCCCTGGACAGGCTGGTTCTGGCCCACGGGCCTTATGTTTGACACCCCTGTTCTAGATCCTAGTTTAACTGTCAGTCTGCAAAGACGTCTGAAAGCCCTCTATGCCTGGCTTGCTTTCGAGGGTGCCTTCAGGAGCATACTGGGGCCTAGGGACTTTCTTTGCTGCTTGCTACAATCCTCCCAAAAATTTAGCATGACTTTTAATTTAAATTCCTCGCCTTCATCAGCAACGGTTTCCAAGTTTAAAAGAACCTGGTCTCCTATTTTAAATTATTTGGCAAAGAACAGAGAGTTCCAAAAGAACTTTATACTAATAATATTTAATTTAAGGCCCTTTTGTTTTGTTCATTTTACTGGTGCTGCTGTACCATTGATTTTTAATTTGTGAATGTAATTAAAAGTTTAAAATTAAATTTTTTTTAGCATGACCAGATTGTCCAAATCTGGCTTGGGATAACCCTGTAGATCTTGGTGTGCTTCTTGGCGAGGGCGGAGTTTGTGGAGGGGGAGGGAGCGCAGCAGGTGTGTGACGCCACAGAATCTGCCTTTTGGAGCTGCCGCTCTCTCCGGGGGAACTGATCTCTTTAACCTGAAGATCAGTTGTAATTCCGGCAGGATTCCAAGTGCCACTTGAAGTTCGGCAACCCTACTCAAGGCCTCCTCGCTAACACAAAAGGATACAATCAAGAACACTGTTGCAGGCTTCTGTACAGTCGGTTTCCTTTTCTCATCGCTCGAGCTAGGGGGGTGCATTCAGGTACATCCAGGGTTGCCAGCTCTGAG
>NW_015168092.1:454536-462112 GCF_001447785.1 Gekko japonicus | reverse complement strand
AGGTCTTGCAAACTGAGGGTCGTGGCTTCGTTGATTGAGTCAACCCATCTCATGCTGGGGTGTCCTCTTTTCCTTCTGCCTTCAACTTTTCCTAGCATTATTGTTTTTTTCCGGTGACTCTTGTCTTCTCATAATGTGACCAAAGTACAACAGCCTCAGTTTAGTCATTTTAGTGTCTAAGGGGAGTTGAGGCTCGATTTGATCTCAAACCCACTTATTTGACTTTATGGTGGTCCACAGTGGCTGTGGTCACACCTGCAGTTTGTGGTGCTACAGTAGCATTACCTGTGTGTGGATTAAATGGGCCCCTCCAGATCAGAACATCTGCCTCCCATGGTGCAGTCGTAGGCAGCCCATGTTGTTCCACAATGGAAGTAGAATAAACAGATACCTGGGAAAGTCCGGTATTAACGTGTTGTTTGCAGTTCCCTCTGGGTTTTCTGATGTCTGAACTCTCCTGTAGCGAAAGGAACCCAAAAGGGATGTCTGAACCTGCAGATCCATACCGTGCCAAGCTGCCAGTGTGACCACAGCCAGTGTCTGGAAAACTCACCTCCAAAAGGGTAGGTTTTTTCCCCTTTGGAGGCAGGAAGATAAGGAGGAGGACAGAGTCCCCAAGGAAGATTATAAATTCTTAGGACATGAGGAAGAAACTCTCTTGCTCTTACTCTTATACTGACTATTGGCTTTAGCCATGAAGGACTAAGCCTTTATCTAGGGATTCCATCTTGACTATGTGTTGAAGGACAATGGGGAGTGGTCCCCCACCTTGAAAAACTAAAATAATGGAGGAATTATTAAGGCTACACCTTAAAGAATGACGAGCCTATCCCAATTTGTTTAGTCTGAGTCCAGTGGCACCTTCGTGTGCATGCACACTTCACCAGTACAAATCCATCTAGCAGAAAATATTCTTTCTGATTTGTTGGTGGCAGCAGTTACTATACAGAGAGAAGCTGCTATCCTCCTGGGAGTATGGAAAAGTGTCACCTCATCAGGTGTACACCTGGGACAGCCGCAGAGGTTTTCCAGTCGCTGGACCAGAGAGAACAGGACTTGCAAGACTGTTCCTTCACAGGCTGTATTTGCACTGAGTCTTCACAGAGACTGAGTTCACAGACACGATATGATTTGTGTTCCAGATTCAGATTGTGATCTTGTGCACATTTACTTGACAGCAAGCACCACGGACCTCAGTGGGACTTGCGTACAAGTAAGCAATAACCAGGATTTGGCTACACAGTTTGTATGTTTAATGTCAGCATAGGAAGTGCCATGAAAACTGCTACTCCAGCTGTCAGCATAACAAGCTATTTGTTATCATCTGTAAAATGAGATAAATTTAACTTACAGTAGCAGCCACCATTCACACAAGGCAGCCTTCCCTGCAATTTGCTCATTAACAAGCTGGCTAAAAACTCAGCTTGTTTTCCCTTTCTACATTTGCTCTGTTTGGTGATTGTAATGAGGCAAGACTGGTGACACTTTAGCAACAAAAGACTGCTATTCACTTCCCAGCAAACCCTCTTAAATGCTCCAATGTTTGCAGCATTACAGCACAGCCATGCAAACCAGTGTCACAAAGTGGCTTTTCAGAAAACAAATAAAAGCACATGGGGGGGGGGAGATAAGAAGAGTCAAGGAAAGGAATCGTTTGCATTTATCAATAGAGCCAGCCTCTTTGACAAGTCAGACATGGATCAGGCCCAAAGTATGAGACAGCATCACTCTCCAGCACTCAGATAGTGTCTGGTCTAGTGGTTAAAGAATTAAACTAAACCAGAAAAGGCTGAGGAGCAAATATATAAGTAACAATCAAGAAGAAGAAGAGATTGGATTTATACCCCACCACTACCCAAAGGAGTCTTAGAGCAGCTTACAAACTCCTTCCCCCTTTCAGAGAATTAATGCACTTAGAGTATGGTGGTAACAGGGAAGCAGTGTGGAGGGCAGTTTGCATGAGCCAATGGAAGAAGCATGTTGGTTGGAAGCAATAGCCAGACACTTTTGCTTCAGTGTCCTAGCTTTGTTTTTCAGCAGCAAAGTGCATGATTCTTTTGCTGGCACTGGGAGATGAGATGCACTGCTTAGAACCATAGCACACAATCCAAGTGGAAAACATTCAGTGCATCTCTTTTAGTACTGCTAAAGTGCACTTTCATTCACCTTGCAATGCAAATGAAAACCTCTACCTTTTGGCAAGGGCACAACAAAGCACAGCAGGCTGGTAGCCCTTGTCTTGTTCATGTTTAATATCTGTGAGAGAATGTACTCTACATGTTGTTACCTTTGAAAATTATTTAGAAGCTTCAATTGGTCCAAAATGCAGCAGCCAGCTTATTGTTGGGGGCTGGATACAGGGATCATATGGCCCTGTGTGTGTGTTTGTTTACAATGTTATTATTTTTCAAGAGCAATAACAACAACAAATAATAATAAATAACAACAATGGTTCCAAGTTTCACATCTGGTACAATAAAACAAGTGTTTTCCAGAATAAAAAATTAGAACATTTTGATCATACTATAACCTCATAAATTCGTAACTGTTGTGCAAGTTAAAAGAACTCTTACCATAGGTAGTACAGTCCAATCATTCTAAAACAGGCCAACATTTGCTGAATAAGGGTCTAATTGTGTGATGACTCCCACACCTTTGCATACCATTGATCAATCTGTGGGGGTCCTGCGTCCTTCCATTTATGTGCTATTGTCGTTTTAGCAGCAGATATGAGTAAGGAAATCAGTGCTTTCCTAGAGGGTAAAATAGAGGAGGATTATAAAATGATGAATGAATTAAAGATAGCAGCTAGACAAAAACACTGTGTCGTAATAGGTGATTTTAACTACCCACACATTGATTGGGTCAATATGTGTTCTAGCCGGGAGAAAGAGATTGAGTTTCTAGACACTCTAAATGACTGTGCTATGGAGCAGATGGTCACGGAACCTACCAGGGGAGAGGCGATCCTTGATTTGGTCCTAAGTAACACTCAAGACCTGGTGAGAGATGTAAAAGTGATTGCACCACTTGGGAACAGTGTTCATAATTTTGTTGAGTTCAACATTTGTATAAATAGGGAATTGGCCAAAAAGACTCACACAACCACTTTTAACTTTAAAAGGGGTAACTTCTCTGATATGAGGGGACATGTGGGGAGGAAACTGAAAGGAAAAGTAGAAAGCTAAGATGATCCCTTTCCTTATATGAGATTCTCAGAGAGAAAGTGAGATCTGGCAACCCTCCTAGTGCTTCAGTCAATCTACAGTCCTGTCTGTGTGTTTCTTCCAGAATCCACGCTACTGTTTGTTTATACACACACCACTGCCCCGTCCTTTTAGTTGGGGAGGGGTTGCTTCCTTCTGTCCCCAAGGGGTGCTTAGACAAAGACATATCCTACCAAGGAAGGATCACTGAGGAAACAATCACTAAAGATGAACGAGCATTTCTTTTGCCATGGGCTCTGGCTGCTCACCACCCTCGGCATGCCACCCTGGCTATAGATTTAGACCCATTCACGGCAGCCAGACTCCATACTCACAGCATGGCTATTTCGTTGGCCACCGATTCCATCCCATCCAATATACAGCACTGGGGCATTATGGTTGTGTCCACTGCTGGACTGCAAACTTGGAAAGTCAGCTGAGCACAGCCCAGGCTTCCCATCTTCTCACGACTTCAAGTCTTTTTGTGTCCCAGAGCAGAGAGGGGAGGAGCCGTGTTCAGCCAGTCCCTTGACAATCTGTTAGGTTACGAGAGTTGGGTGTGTGCTTCTTGTTCCTTTCCACGAGCAAACATGAAGCTGCCTTATGCAGAATCAGATCACTGGTCCACCAAGGTCAGAATTGTCTACTCAGACTGGCAGTGGCTTTCCAGGATCTCAGGTGGAGGTTTTTCACATCACCTACTGCCAGATCCTTTCAACTGAAGATGCCGGGGATTGAACCTGGGAACTTCTGCATGCCAAACAGGTGCTCCGCCACTGAATCATGTCACCCTATTCTGAGCCACAGTCCCTCATCTTGGGGACCACTGACCTAAATTAAAAAAGGAGTGCTCATCCCCACCTACCTCACAGGGTGTCTGTTATGGGGAGGGGAAGGGAAAGGAGTTTGTAAGCTGCTCTGAGACTCCTTTGGGTAGTGAAGGGCGGGATATAAACCCAATCTCCTCCTCTGCCTGTCACATTACAGGAGAGAGCCTAGTTTTTTTAACTGGAGATGCCAAGAACTGAATCTGGGACTTCTGCATGCAAAGCAGAGGCTCTTCCACTCAGGGACTACAATTCTTCGCTCCACAGTCCCAGAGGAAAAGGGAGGATCCATGTATACCCAGAGGAGCAGGCCGACCCTATCCACAGACCTACCCACTTTCTTGCTCTTGCCATTGGTCTGTCATAAATTCCTCTCTTCTCGTGTCACATGCTGATGGTTAGGTGTTCATAGAAAATCATGTAAGATGGTGAAGATTTTGTTAAAAAGTTGTCTGCCATGTCAGTTAAAATCCTAAGAATAAAACACTGGTACTATTATTCAGAGGACAGCGGAAGACAGGAGGGCCTGGCGGGATCTAGTCCATGGGGTCGTGAAGAGTCGGACTCGACTGTGCGACTGAACAACAACAAAAACTATTATTCGGCTTTGAAACGGGGATGAGCACTGCAACCCTAGAGTCAGACTCGACTGGCTTTCGAACAAGGGAAACCTTTACCTTTACTATTATTTTGGAGGAATATGGGGAAAATGAGATTTGGTGTTTCTTGTCTCCCCCCAGTCCTTCAATTTATTGCAAATGTGGCTTTGCTTTTGCTAGCTCATACTGTGCTTCCGCTACAAATGTGAAAAGACATTTTGCAATACGAGCGCAGGTGGGAGTTTTTCAAACAAGTGTGGCATAAACCAGCTCTGTGCCGTCCTGGAACTGAGAGAATTCCTCTGATCTGCCTGCCTTCCTTGTCATTTTCTCTGTACCCAGGTTACAAGCAAATCTGCTGTCACCTTCTTACTTAGACACCACGTATCTTGTTATCCATCCAAGGAGACTTCAATGTTGGGGTAAGATTTGTGTTGGATATTTACCACCCTCCCTTATTCTTTGGAGTTCTATTTTGTTAAATTTATGCTTGAAGCACCAAATAGGGATATGTGTTTAAATATGTTGCTGGGATCCATTTGTCCATATTAAGAGAACAAAACGGAGATGAGAAGGGGGATATTATTTATAACGCAGACTGGACAACATGAATGCTGATGGTTGATGAGGCACTTAAGAGTGTGAAAACTCAATTACAGCGTTCATCTTCCTTTAACTCCCAATCTCCCTTTAGGTCTCCTGAGCAGTGAGTTTGAGATTGGGTTGGGCTCAGTGACCCCTTCAGTCATCTATCAACTTTATGAGGGAGGTCATCACTGTCTTATTCTCTTTTCACAGGAAGTATTGAGAGAATCGGCTTAGCCAACAAGGGACTCGAACTCACATCTCTCTTGTGGTTATAAGCGTTTTGGCACTCGGGGCAAAATATTATTTATGTATTTATTTATTTAATTCTATTTTTATCCTGCCCTCCCCACGAACGGGCTTAGGGCAGCTTACATTCATTGGTACAAGTACCATAAAGGTAAAGGTTCCCTTGCTCGAAAGCCAGTCGAATCCGACTCTAGGGTTGCGGTGCTCATCTCCGTTTCAAAGCCGAAGAGCCAGCGCTGTCCGAAGACTTTTCCGTGGTCATGTGGCCGGCATGACTAAACACCAAGGCACACGGAATGCTGTTACCTTCCCACCAAAGTGGTACCTATTTATCTACTTGCAATTTCTTGCTTTCGAACTGCTAGGTTGGCAGAAGCTGGAACTAGAGACAGGAGCTCACCCCATCTTGCGGCACCCGGGTCTTGAACTGCTGAACTACTGACTTTCCACAGCCTGCAGTTCAGCGTCTTAACCACCTGAGCCACCGCAGCTCCTACAAGTACCATAAGTCCACATAAAATACTAAAACAAGGCTATATAGCCATAGAGGAGGGGCGCAGGGAGTAAACTTAAGCAAGTCTACTCAGATGCAAGTGCCATTTGATTAAATACCAGTGCTGTGGTGCAGTGGCAGAACATCTGCTTTACAGGCAGAAGGTTCTCGATTCAAACCCTGGCATCTCCAGTTAAAGGGCTTAGGTAGCAGGAGATGTGAAAGAGACCCCGGAAAGCTGCTGCTAGTCAAAGTAGTCAAAACTGACCTTGGTAGACCAGTGCTCTGACTCAGTAGAAGGCAGCTTCGTGTCTGTTCATGTGTGTTTATTCAATGAGGCTAACTCTCAAGAGAGAGGACCCTCAGGGGCCGACTTGTGTAAAATTTAGGCAGCTGCCAGACTCCATAGATGGCTGAAGGGGTCACTGAGCCAAGCCTTGGGCCCAGCGTAGTCTCGAATTCACTGCTCAGGAGGCCTGAAGGGAGACTGGATACCGTATATGGGAGAGCACCCTTGGTTATGGTGGAGGGGAATCCCAGCACAGCCTATTGTGGCTCACTTTGACGTGCTTCATATCGAGTCTCAATTTAGACCCTCTAGATACCTCACCTGTTTTATCTTTTTGACACTCCATCTCCTTACTTGTTACCTGACTTTCCTGTATACCATCAGACTTCCACATTTCTTTTTAGTTGTTCCGGACCACATGTGGAAAGGCGATGCTGCAGTGGGAAAGTGTAATAGAAAAAAAAAATGTTTAGCAAATTCATAGCTGCCAGGCTCCTGGAATTTAGCCATTGTAGCGAAATGGAACCTCCATGGAGAGAAGCATCAGACCAGATGCTGCTGGGTACAAACAGAAGGGAAAGGCCATCACCTTCTTGTCCAGCTTATAAATGGTCAGAAGCACTAGCAAACTCAGCAAAGCACCTCCTACAGCTTGACCACTGCTGCCCTTTTCGTGGAGTGCTCCCCTAAACAGCCGTCTGGCAGTCTCTAGTGGCAACAAAACTATTCCCAGGTGAGGGGCTGGCATCGGAATGTCCCAGCAGAGCTGTTCTCCTCCC
Source organism: Gekko japonicus (assembly GCF_001447785.1). Classification (NCBI taxonomy): domain Eukaryota; kingdom Metazoa; phylum Chordata; class Lepidosauria; order Squamata; family Gekkonidae; genus Gekko; species Gekko japonicus. The sequence continues at coordinate 455,085 of NW_015168092.1, read as the reverse complement.
CATATCGACTGACATTGGGGGTGGGTGGTGGTGAAGGAGTTAGAAAACCTCAGGTCTAATGCCATTGAGATGATGGGCTCTCTACATGGGCATAAAAAAATCACTGCAGAAGCAGCAGCAGCAGCAGCGGGGGGGGGGTCTGGCCTGGAGGAAATGAGCTGGGGCTCCTGGAAAGCCAGACTTTCTCCTGAGGAAGATACTTCTCTTGGCTCCTGTGTGGGACTAACTGCGACTAACTGTCCCCTCAGTGACTGTTGGTAGGCAACCAAGATTGCTTCTGTCAGTAAAAAAACAGAGGACTTTCAGCATAACCGCTGCTTCTGGGGTCTTCAGGATGATGGACAGCTGAGGATCTGATGCTCAAGCGAGCTGTGCAAAGAGCGTGGGGTGGGGTGGGGGGAACCAAACAAGGCTACTTCTTGCAGGAGGAAGGGAAGCTTTGCATGGGCTGGAGCACACTTCACCTCTCTCTCTCTCGCTTTTGGAGGGAGACTCACGGCTGGAGGAGGAGTTGCTTTTGCTCCGGTTCCTTGCTTGGCACTTTTTTTT
>NW_015168092.1:378735-453989 GCF_001447785.1 Gekko japonicus | reverse complement strand
GCCGCCCCCCCCCCCCCCCCCCCCCCCGCCTCTTCAGCCTGGAGGGTCTTGGCTGTTGGGGGGGGGGGCTAGGCTTGTCTCCAACATTCAGGAAAGACCAGTACTTAAACAAAAAAAATTAATCTATGGTGTATGTGTGCGTGGACGGGGGTCGCTTGCTTGTTTCGTTTTGCGCGGAGGCAGATGCCGCGCTGAGCTCTTTCTCTCCCCCCCATCATATCCAAGCCGGGCTCACGATTTCCGGGAAGGGAGGGGACGGGAGGGGAGGGACCGGGCGCCCTGGGAATGGGGTGCCATCCAGCGTCGCTGCTGTCCGATTTCTCTCCGTCTCTTTCTCTCTCTCCCCCCCCTAGTGACACAGGATGAGAGGAGAAGGAGCCCCCCCCTGCGCCCGGAGGAGTGATGCTCATCCGAGAAGTCTTGCTATTCCTCCACTGCTTCTGGCCTTCTTTGCTGCTGCACTGGACCCTCCATCCCATCTGGGGCTTCATGCAGGTAAGGCTTAGGGCCCCCCCCCCCCCGTTTTCGCCTCCTGTCTGCATTCGGTTTGCTCTTCTTCTTCGGAGAGCACAGAAGATGAGAAATAGTTTTCTCCCGTGGAAGTTCTTGCCGTTCTGTTGTCATTCTCGAGAAGCAGGACATACACCTGCCGGCTGAGGCACTAGCAACTTTTGCAATAAGCCGCTTCACTTCTGGAGTAAAACGGGCCGACCCTTTGGACAGGCCAGAAGCGAAGTGAGCAAGTGATCGCCACCAGGGTCAAGTGTTGCTGGTAGAGAGTGTAAAATGTGAACACACCCGGGGTGGGTGGCAGGGATTTGCCTGGTCAAGTGAACATAGCTGCTGCTGCTGCTGCAGTGGTGGCTCGGCTTGAGATGCTCAGTGTAGACAGAGTTTGGAAGGGAGATGTAGTCTCCTGGAAGCAGTGACTGTAGGTTTGGGAAATGGGCCCATTGAGAAAAGAAAACTGCTAGTTTCAATGTATGATCAGTGCTTACGTTCAGGATGGTATGTTCTTATGGTATTGTAGAAATAAGCACTGGAAGGTTTAGGAGGACTGTATGTATCTCGAGATTCGGTGTGGCGTACGGGATAGAGTGTCAGATGAGGATCCTGGGAGACTGGGGTTTGAATCCCTACTTCTAGCGTGGGAGCTCTCTGGGTGACCTGGGGCCTGTCACAAACTCTGAGCCTGACCTATCTCACAGGGTCGTTGTTGTGAGTTGTCAAGTGAGTACCAAAGCTCCTGTTGCCATAGTTATTAGCTGTGACACAAACTATATGTGACAAGGGCAGGCCCGTGTTTTTTTAATGTGCGTCTGCTCAATTCATGTGTAAAGTGGGGTGGGCTGGGGGGCTGGGGGCGGAAAATGTAGTGCAATTTAAAGGGCCAAAGGAGTCATGTGGGGTGGGTGGGAGTGGAACTCTCTTACTTTTTAGTTGTTTCTTCTGGTGCTTTACTTCTTGCTGTGTTTTGGTAATCAGAAGTGAGCCTGTCTTGCAGGGAAAAAACACACACATAAACTTGGGTGTGAACTGCAGGGGGGAGCGTCACAGGTGGAGGGAAGGTCCCCATTGCTGTGCCCCTTTGCTGTGCCCCTTTGCCATCATCTGAATTAATATCCACCACCTTTTATGTGAGCAGAATAAGGCGGATCTGTTTGCAGAGATGCTCTCAAGTGTAATTTAGGGCCTGAGCTCCACAGTCCTTTTGCACTTTTAAAAAATTTATTTGGGCATTGGCACCATTGCTTTTCTCTCTTGAGGACCCAAAGCACCTTGCAACATAATTCTCTGCCCCTCCATTTTATCCTCTCGACAATATTGTGAGGTAGGCTGTGCTGTGAGAGTGCGAGTGGCTAGCCCAAGGTCACCCAGTAACATCCTGTGGGAGAGTGGGGACTTGAACCCAGGTTTACCAGGTCCTAGTCCAGCACTGACCATGTTGGCACTTTGCTACAGTCCCGTGCAGCTGCTTATTTGGAAATCTCGTTTTCTTGGCTTATGTTTTAGAAATATTCCTAGTATAGATAAAAAATCTCTTTTAAAGCAGTTTTTTTTAAAAAAACTAGAATAGAAAAGGCGTTTTGGAAAGTGATTTAGGCCTAAATAACTAGATCTTCCTGCTTTGGGGTGGGTGGGGGAGATTTGCTGTCCAAGTTCCTCCGTGCTTGCCGAGAAATAAGAAATAATATAAAATAATTCCAGTAGTATGTACTGTCAGCTTAGAATGCAGAGCCTTGCTGCTTAAATGAGAACTTGCTACCATAAAGAACCCACTGGAGGGCAGGAGAAGAAGCAATGGGAACAAGGTAGAATAGAGTAGGTTTAGGATGGCTCTCAGGAGGATCCCTTCCATTTCAGCTGTGAAGCGAGGGGCCCAGGGAGCTGCCTTCCCTAGGAGAGATGTTTTCACGGGGATGTTTTTAATCTGGAATGTTTTGCCATTGGAGACTATTGGCTGAAGACGATGCATAGTGTCCTTTTGTGGTCCAGAACAGTCTAGAGCTTTTAAGATTTTCTTGTTCAAACACCATGTGCATTTTAGAGTTTCAAATATTGCACCAGTAAGTCAGAATCCCTCATCTTTAGTTGTTGCTGTTTCCCTGTCAAGCTAGTGACTGTTGAAGATGGCTTTTTCACTTGCCGATCAATATGTTGGATTGAAAACAAACTTCACGTTTTCTTGATAAAAGAGCTTGCATGGTTTTATGTTTTGTATGGGGTGTTGGTGAAGGATTGTCCATGAGTCCGTAGAAGTGTCCTTCTTCTTGTATACTTTGGAGACCTTTGCAATTGCAACACAAATCCTAGCACATGATAGTATTCTACACCTTACAGCTCTACAGTTCTTTTTTCCAAACAGATATTCCATTTATGAGTCAAGAACAGATTAACTCAGTGCCAGCATTCTAGACCCCAGAGACATAACAAACCAACCTGGCACTTTGGGGAGGCAGCATTTTGTGATGCATGAATTAGTACACAGCGAGCAGTGACAGATGTGCGTTTATGATCATTTGGCGTGCTTACTATATGTGTGTGATGTCCCTTCATGTTTCTTGTATTTTGACATGCAAATATGTTTATTAGAGATTTCTCCTTTGCAGAGGATGGTCTTCCAAGTAGAATGTGAGCCACAATATCTGTAGCTGTAGCTGCCCTACTAATGACAATCCAAGTTTGAGCCTTTTCCATTCCATTCCTTTTCCATTTCATTCAAATGGTTAGCAATGTTGAATCCAGCTTTCCCATACAGAACAGGGCATCAGTCTTTTCTAATGCGCTGGCTTCAAAGTCCAAAGACTGTATGTAGGAGAAGCCAGGGCTCTCCAATAGCCTAATATTGTTAGCAATTTGGCACTGTGTATGTTGTTACTATGATTCCACGGGTGGAATCTGCTTCGCCAACTCTCAGACTCTTGATTTGCTGTGCAGTGTCGTAATATATGGAGAACCGGTGATCATTCTGCAGATACATCCAGGGATAATAAATAGCATAGACTAGCAATTGCACTACTATTAAATCTGTCTGACTTCGGTGGTATTTCTGCTGTCTAATGTTGTGCAAGAATCCACCTCCACTAAATAAGGCCGGGTGTCTTCCAATCCAGGCGACTGCAGTCAGTAAAATCCCTAATCAAAATGTACCCTTTTGAGAACTGTGCTTGCTTATAACTTGGGTGTCAAAGGGAGTAATTGATAACCTGAGTACTGTACGTACAAAGGGAAAATGCTGCCCTTTCCCTCTGTGCTAAACTTGGCAGGTTCCACATTTTGTTGTTGATGCTTTCTTGGCTTAACTTTCTTTTGTGCCTCTCGCCTTAAGATCTGCCAGCCATCCAATTGCAAAATCAGGATCTCATTCTGCCGCCTGCCTCGTTCTGGAATCCGGGTGGCTAAACTAGCTTGTGTAATTGAAACTGTGCATGTTTAAAAGCAAATGTAATTATGTGAAAAGAGCTGCGTTTTGAAACCTACACCCTCCAATCAATCAGTCGGTCGCCACAACTTACATAAGCACCCTTTATGCAAGCTTTGTAAGTGATATATATAAAAGTCAATAACACATTAAATTAGATGGTTGAATTGCATCATTTTATAGCACAGGAAACTACATTAATTTGTCAGGAGGCATTATATATTTTCCCTTTGTTCCTCAAAATGTGTAGTATTTACACATGCCTCTAAGTATATAGAAGTTATGCATAACTGTGTTGTAAAGGGTTGTTAATAAGACAGAACATGGGCCTTTTTGTTCATTATACCTTGAGAGAATTTTTTTTGATCTTCCATATACAGGGCTAGCATCAAGCATTATCCAGATGAAAAACAGTTCCCTTTCATAGTTGACTGTGTGTTGCCAACTGGCCTGGAGAAAATGTCCTGCCCCTTTAATAGAGGTTTAATATATGGAAATGGGGAGTTGAAGCTTGTCATGGTGTGGAGATAGATAACATCTCCTGGTAGATAACATCCCATTAAACTCTTGTTAAAGGGACAAGAGATTTTATTCCAGGCTGGTTGGCAACCCTCAGTAGACTTTCAAGACAAACCGCCCTCCTGAGCTAGTTGGCTAAGCAAAGCTAGTTTCTGAATGATTTCAACCTCCGTGCTGTCTTCAAATGAGATATTTGTTTATTTAAAACATTTGTTAGCCATGTTTTTAGCTTTGCAGAAGACGGCTTACAAATATAAATAAAATAACCATTCTCATGTGCCCAACAGGCAAGCTTCTTTGGTTGATGGGACCATCAGGAGGGCCTCTCCCAGTGACCTTAATTCCCTGGCAGGAATGTGTGGGAGAAGGTGGTCCCTCAGACACCCCACTCCCAAGCCATGTAGGGCTTTAGATCTAGTGAAAACCATTTTGCTAAGATCCATGTTACACAAAACTGCCAGATTCTATGTGGGCATGGGAAGGTGGAGCCTAAATATTTTTAAAACAGGGGATTTCAGCAGGGGCGGTTCTGCAGCAGCAACAGAAACAACATCTGCCAAACCTCTCTATTCTAAGCAACTGTTAGAGGGACAGGCACTTTTCTCCTCCTAGCAAGCTCTGTCTATAGTTGTCAGGTCATCACTGGTAGCTAGAAGTATAATCTTGAAAACTATCAGGTAAGTCTTCTGTCTGCTCAGTAATGGGAGTTCCTTGTCTTGAGCTGGGGTGCATCATGAGCAGGTGGTGAGGAGCTACAGCACTTTGCTGGGCAGGTGCTACAGAGGAAGATAGTACACTGATAGGGAGCAGAAAAGGCGAAACCTGACTGTTACTGGCTACAACCAATAATAGCTGGCTATCAAGACCAATATGTGAAAACTCCCTGTCCTTGCTTACCACAAATCCTGATGGTCCCGGGCTTATCAAAGATATGTTGCCATCCTTCTTCTGTTGGATTGACCTATTCCAAAGGGAGGTAAAACAGAAAATTCCACATAATCACAGTGAAGGGCATATTTATTTGGGTATTTATTTATTTGAAATATATCAGGTCTGGAGATATATGTGTGTGTGTGTGTGTGTGTATGCACATACATACACATACATACATACAGATATATTTCCAAACCTGAAAAATACCTCAGGTCTCTTTCTTTCTCTTCCTCTCCTTCTTCAGACCTGAAAAATGCCCCAGACAAATCTGGTATCTTGAAAAAAAAAAATAGGGAGTTCCCCCCCCCCCAATAACAGAAGTAGAACCTGTTGTTTTAAGAAACAAATGCCCTCAGTGACTGATGCTAGGCAACCGGATTGCTTACTTTTGTCCAACAGCAGCTACTCCAGGAAGTCCAGTCTAATGTAATGGGTTAGACTATGGTCTGGGAGACACAGGTTGGAATCCCCATTCTGTCATGGAAGGTCACTGGGTGACTTTGGGCCAGTCTCACATTCTCAGCTTAGCCTACTTCACAGGGTTGGTGTGAGGATCAAATGGAGGAGAGAGCTGCTGGGGAGAAAGGCGGGATATAAATGAAGTAAATAAATAATAAATATAGGTGAAGATGGTTCCCTATGAGGAAAGGTTAAAGCGCTTAGGGCTCTTTAGCTTGGAGAAACGACACCTGAGGGGTGACATGATCGAGGTTTATAAGATTATGCATGGGATAGAGCAGGTGGGGAAAGAGGTACTTTTCTCCCTTTCTCACAATATAAGAACCCGTGGGCACTCCATGAAATTGCTGAGCGGTCGGGTTAGAACGGATAAAAGGAGGTACTTCTTCACCCAAAGAGTGATTAACACATGGAATTCACTGCCACAGGAGGTGGTGGCGGCTACAAGCATGGACGGCTTCAAAAGGGAATTAGATAGGCATATGGAGCAGAGGTCCATCAGTGGCTATTAGCCACAAGGTATAGCTCCTGATGGCACCTGGTATTTCTGGCCACTGTGTGACAGAGTGTTGGTCTGGATGGGCCTTTGGCCTGATCCAACATTGGCGTCTCTTATGTTCTTATGGGGGTGGATAGAAAGTGGGTGAGTGGGAAGGAGAGAAGGAAACTGGGAAAATCAAGGATATGGGGGCTGGCTGCAGGAGAGAAAGTGCGTGGAGAGAGGGCAGGTAAAGTGCCCCTCACAAGTCCTTGTGGGTTCTCCCCCATGCAGCTGGCCCCAGGCGGGCTAGTACCATGCAACTGGGCTGGACATTATCCAGGGAGAAGATGCCAGGGGGAGGGAGTCAGAGAAAGCTGAAGGTGGGGTGGTGGTGGTGGATAAAGTTAGGTTGGCTGGTGGGTAGGAAGGAGAGAAGGAAGCAAGAGAAAGGAAAAGGCTATGGAAAAGAGTGAGGGAGAGGAAAATGAGATGCCCCCTGGGAGTCCTTGTGGCTCCCCCACCTGTAGTGGCACAGTTCCCACTCAGGCTGTGGAACTCTGGCACACCTGAAGACCGAGGGCCCAGCTTGAGAGTATGGATGTGAGAACCCGTTTATGGTAATAAAGTTTTGCATGTTGCCATTGTTCGTCACAGCTTTGTCTGCTTCTGCCCCTCTCATCTACCCTTTCCTACTGTTCCATGTTTTCTGTGATACAGAAACACCTTTAAAACCACAAACCGTTGTCCGTTTAATGTCACTTGGACTGTCATGGAAATCTTGGGAACTGCAGACCACTGAGGAGAATTCTCAGCGCTCCCGCATGCTCTTCCCCTCTCTGTCCACCCCATTCCTTTCACACAGGAGGAGAGTTCCCAGGATGTCATAGGAAAAGGCACAGTGCACATAGGGAGGAGGATGAGGGTGGCAGACCTCTCGCTTTTAGATTGTGAGTGGAGGATACCGGGGAACATTCCCCTGCGTTTTCAAGATTCAGGGCAAATAGAAAACCAGGACAGCATGCAAAGAGAATGAGTGGGACATTTCTTCTTGCTGTGTTTGTTTTCTCTGTGTGCGGAATTTATGTAACTGAAAGAAGTTGGAATCCCCTCCATGCTGTCTGAAGGGTTGCAGTCCATTCGTACCACCCCAGCATTCTACCATCTCATTGCCCCACCTAGCTTAGGCATGCCCCCGTCTTATCTTTTTGTCAGTCTGATTTTGCAATGAAAGAGCGGGTCTTTCTGTTGTAGATTATGGAAAGTTTTTTGAGCAGATGATGCGTTTTCTTGTTGGAATCAACATGTTTTGCACCACCATAAAGGGGGCCTCTCTCCTGCCAAGATTTAGTGTATTTTTGTTCACGCTCTCAAGAAAACAGCAGGCTAATTATAACTAGACATCGGTCAGTTATCAATGAGCTATTGAAAATCAGGAAGAATACTACTGCGTTGTGTAAATAGCCTCTCAGGTGGATGGAAGGTGTCCCTGTTCCAGGAGCAGAAGTGGTCTCTTGTCATTGAGCCCATTTCTGCCATAATTCCACCGGTGTACAGAAGTCCTGTGACTGCTTCCCTGTCTCCTTCACATCTGCCCCAGAGCATTTTTTCCTTGCTCCAGTCACACTGATTACATTGTGCATTGTGCCTTTGAATCCTGACTAACTTCTTTGCAACACCACTCCCAGTTCTGACTGCGATAAAAGGTCTCAGGGGTCTCCATTCCTACTTGTATCTGACCAAGGGAGCTTTGACTTTTGAAAGTCAGTTTGGTGTAGTAGTTAGGAGTGCGGACTCTAATCTGGGAGAACCAGGTTTGATTTCCCACATTCATCCACATGCAGCTATTGACATTACCTTGGGTCAGTCACAAGTTCTCTCAGAGCTGTTCTCTCAAGAGCAGTCCTTGAAAGAGCTCTCTCAGCCCCACTTACCTCACAGGGTATCTGTTGTGGGCAGGGGAAGGGAAAGGAGATTGTAAACTGCTCTTAGACTCCTTCAACTAGTGAAGGGCGGGGTAGAAATTCAATCTCTTTTTCTTCTTATACCCTGGAAATCTCCTTTTGGAGGGTATTTTCTTATATGTGTGTGTGTGTGTGTGTGTGCACCTGGAAGTCTTGGCGACCTCTGGTGACTGACCCCTACTGGGGGCCTGGGGGATATTCAGAGAGGTGGCTGAATAAAGCCTGCCCTCACCTCCCAAATGCTGGTATTCAAAGGAGGTCTCCCATCCAAGTACTTGCCAGAGTTGACCCTGCTTAGCTTCTGAGTTCTGACAAGATTGAGCTTGTCTGGGCTATACCCTGGAAATCTTCTTGGTCTTTAAAGGTGCTACTGAACTTGAATCTCACTTTTCATATCTGTAGTTTCACAACAGGAAGAGTAGAAATGCTACTGTGGAACTAAGAACTTCCCTGACAGTCTCTAGCTGTTCTTGCTTAGCTTTGAAATCAAATACAGGCAGAAGAAGAGAATAAGCATCTGGCTCAGTGTGTCTTTTTTGGCAGCGATGTCAGGATGAAAAGTAGCTGCCTCTTTCCTTCAGTTCTGAGTTATCCGTAGTGGCACATCTGAGTACTGGAGCAAAAAAGGGAATAAAATTATTTTTGTGTTCATTAAAGTAAGACATCATCACTCTTCACAGTAATCGTTAGCTGATCCACACAGATAACATTTGTGCTTTTTCTCAATTATTTGTCCTGTCTTTGTATCTAAACCTGTTAGTGTCAAGGGAGCTGTAAGCATTTTGTTTGTGGTAGAGTACAGTGACTTTTAATGGGGGAAACATAGTCCACTAGGAGGCAATCTACGGATCTTGGAGAACCTTGGAGGTAAATGGGGGGCATCGGGGATTTTAGGATTATATACAGCTCATTCTCCTCACTTGCAGTGGCTTCTGATACCATGGAAAGAAGAGTGATCTTGCGCACAGTGAGTATGAAGCTGTCCTAGGGAGTTAGCAAGGGTTTTGTGGAGTGTATCCTTGACATCTAAAAAAGAAAAGAAAAGAAACACACACAGATGTAAAGCTGCCTTGTCAGAAGGTTGTTTATATGCCCTTTTTTCTTTTTTTGCTTGTTTATTTTTTACAAGTCTGTTTGGCACCTCAGGATCTTCTCAGGGTTTCCTCCTGGCTGAAGCCTCCTTTGGAAATGTCTGCTTGGCCGTAGCATAGGCGCATTCTTTTGGAGTGGCAGCTCCAGCATTATGGAGGGCCCTCCCCAGGAAGATAGGGAGGGCCCAACTTTGAAGTTGTTTTATGACCGTTGGTCCAAGATCAGTATTGTCTACTCAGACTGGCAGTGGCTGTTCCCCACCCTAAGACACAGGGCTTGAAAAGGGGCAAAGAACAAACAAACCCTGAGATGGACACTGAAGACAGCATTTGATACCTTCCCACCACTTTGAGTGAGCTGTTAACCTTGTAGATCGGAGTTGCCAGAGTTGCTGCTTCAGTTTAACAAAACAAGAGTTCTGTCCTAAAGCTGCTGCATCGTTTATTTGTTATATATTAAGACCAGCCTTCCTTTTGAGAACCCAGCACTGAATGCACGCATGCCCCATCCCTTTATTCTTATTTATTTATTTTATACCCTGCCCTCCCCACCAAGGCGGGCTCACATCAACTCTTCGAGGTAGGTTAGGCTGAGAGAGAGTGACCGTCCCAAGCTTACCGAGTGAGCGTCATGGCAGAGTGGGGGTTTGAACTTCGGCCTCCCTGGTCCAAATCTAACTCTATAATTGCATTATCGTGAATTTTTTGTGTGAACATTCATGACTCCTAAGTTGTAAGCATGGGGCTGTACACATTTGACTGAATGTACTAGGACTTGACTCCCTAGTTATGGGGTTACATTCATCACAAGAAAGTGCTTAGGGATAGAAATGGTGATGTCGGCTGTTGATGGGGAAAGGAGCATAATGTGTGGAGAAGGCAGGAGGAGGCTGTGTGGGTGAGTGAGTTCTGGAAATGGTATATATGTGGATGGGATCTGAGACAGACGTATATGAATGGCATGCACACCCTTTGCGTGTGATATGAATGGGCACCGAGAAGATATTTTGCAAACAAAGCAAGTGCATCATTGAATATTTGTAAGGTTCTGCTTATTTTAACAATGGCAACAATAGAATAGGACCAGATAGAAGGTTCAGCTTCTGACTTATAAGTGGAGTGAATTGAGAACAAAACCAAATTCGAGTCTCATTGGGCAGTATGAATTGTATGGAGGAGTTACCATCACACCGCTTGGCAGAGGCTTTCTTGAATCCACAAGAAGACATTAAATCTGTCACACACACTTATCTTATTTGCACAGGATTGGAAATATGCCATTGAGACTATTCATGTACATTGTAGAGTAATCGCCTGTCATGCACATACTGAGATAAACTTCAGCTGTGAAGTGTGCAGATGGATTATTGCATGTCTCGCTGCTTTCCTTCTCAGACAAGCACACCTGCTTGCCAGTGTGCTGCAGAAATGTGTTGCTGAAATGATAGTGGGTGCTAAGATAATGCGGTGCAGAAATGGCGTGACTCACTTAATGTGGGCAGACGAGGGACCCCTGGAGTGGTGCTTCTCTTTTTGTTCATGGCACACAAGTGTGCTCGTGAGGTGGGTTAATCTGTTAAAGGGGTTGATGTGTGTAGGTACAGCAGGGATTGTGTCTTTATTAGGCCTCTTACCTGCAGTTGTGTGTTACTGTTTCATTTAGGCTGACTCTACATGTGGAGCTGCTTTAGGAATGAAGCGGTAGGCTACTTCAGATTACAGGCAAGAACACTCTTTGCAATGTTTTTCAGCATACCAGAAGAATGCGGTCACGCACACTAAACAATCCACTTTCCACCTGGATTTTGCCAGTTCACACAGTCAAATCCAGTTGGAAAGTGCACTTAAAGTGGATTGAAAGTAGATTATTTAGTGCGTGTGACCGTAGCCGAAGTCCTACACAATGGAAACTAACACATTTGAGAGAAACACTGCCTGCTAAGCTGGTTTCCTACCTGCAGGGAGTTTTTTTCTTTTTAATTCAGAAATGCAATCCTCTTCCTAGAGGACTGCAATAGAGGACCACCTGAGTTGTAAACTAATGCTGAAGTATAAACACACTTCGTAAGGAAGTAAGTTCATTGAACTCAGTGAGGGGTAATTATGTGTAAACATGTTTAGAATCTGGGACACAGAAACTGCATGGATGTTGATAGAGAAGTCACTTATTTCTGGTCACTTTTATAAACATACTTTATAGTTTTGTGGTGTTGTTCTGCCCTGCTCCTCATTAATATCAGAGAATTCCTACCCCCTTCACAAAATACATTCATTCATAAATCAAAAAGTATTTAAAAGTACAGACTACCAAAATCCATAGGTTAAGAAATTAATATGTTATTGACCGTATTTAAGTTCAGAGTAGATTCATCTGAAATGATTTCTTTTTTAGGCCTGCAGCAGAACAAGATGATAGAATCCTGAAGCATTAAAATGGACTTTGGTGGGTCACATTTTTAATGTTCCCTCATGTAAAAATTCCATATAAATAAAAAAGTGGTATTGTAGAGAGAAAAAGATCTACCCTAGGCCTTTACACGTTGTACTGTTTTCCTTCTTATTAATGTAGGGAACTTTGAACAATGTAATCTTTCTGCTACAATCCAAAGTGTACAGTCTGTTGGATCACCTCAGTTCCCTGCCATGTCATTCTGCTTCATGTGCAGACCAGGCCTCTGGGAGGGTAATGGGACAAAAGTTCATAACCATGTTCTCCTCTGTCAGGAGTTGACACTGAAAAAGCTGACAGGACCTTCCAGTCAGCGAATCCCTCCCCCCAAGTGTTGTGAACAAACTTACACCAAAGAAGGTGTTTTTTTTGGTGTAAGAAGCTAAATAGAAACTAGTCTGATATTAGTTTGGTAAGTCCTTACAAGGTAAAATGAACTGGGAAATTTGTGACAGACCTATATTTAGCCAGATCTTTCATTGAAGGGCAAAGCTTTGTTGCCTTGTAATCTGCCAAGCTGATTCTCACTACTAGAGAAAGGAAAAAAAAGCAATTGCATGTCGTTTGAGTCATCACATTTTGTGAGAGCAACAGACTTTCCCCATATTTCGTAATAATATCAGATGTTCAGTTTTGTTTTAAGAGCTTCATTTCTTAAATAGTCCTTTCCCCTGTGAAAACATTAATGGGAGCTCTTTCATGTATTTTGAGGTAACTTGGAACATTTTCAAAGTCTTACACAGGTTGTGCTGAATTCTAATTGTTCTAATTGCTTTCAGTTCCAGGGCCCCTTTCAAGACCAGTTTGGTGTCATTCTCTTGTGTCCTACACTTCATCTCACCAAAACCCCTGTTGTGTCCATCACTTCACCATTTCTTACAATATTATACTATGAAAGCTTCCACAATTCCCATCATGGCCTTTTCTAAGAATTTTATTCTGGTAGACCTTGGGTTAGTTCAGGTTTTCTACCACTGATGTTCTTAGCTGCTTAGCTTCTAATTCAGTAAAGACTAAAGTAGCCTAGTGGCTGACACTGCAGTCCTAAGCAGCATATCACCCTTCAGAGTCCACTGACTCTGTTTAGGATTGCACTATAGGAGACTAAGCACTCATCTTTATCTCTAACAGTGAAATGTGGCCCCCATCTGTGGATGTCTAAATCCATGGATCTGGGCCACACTGATTTTCCTACAAGCTTACCACTTCCCCAAGTTTGCAGAAAAATCTGAAATCTTTAAAAAATACATTGGGGGGGTGGTTTTGAATTCCTTCCAAAATAAAAGATCATTCTCTGCACCTACCTTGGAACCCAGAAGCCATGCCAGGCCCAGCAAGTGAAATCTTTAAAAAATACATTGGGGGGGGGGGTTGAATTCCTCCCAAAATAAAAGATTATTCTCTGCACAAGTGCAGAGAAACACCTACCTGTCTTAGAACCCAGAAGCCATGCCAGGCCCAGCAACAAAGTGGTTGGGAAGATGGGCCTGGCATGGCTTTCAAGTCTTACAGGTCCATACTTGTATATTCTAAAAGTGAAGTCAGCTAAATCTGAGGATACTTAAATCTAGAGACTGGACCCATGAACTGTATGGTAACTATAGAGTTTTGCCCAAAATGCCATGCAGCATCACCAGTGTGATGACTTCACTTCCATGTGATGTCATTACATCATGTTTGGGGGCGGGATTCCCTGCCCGAGCCAGTTGGTTGGTGGCAGGGAAGAGGCCCAAAAATCAGGGATCCCCCACCTCTAGCGGGGGATGGCATCCCTAATTTTTCTAGACACCTCAACTCAACTCACCTAGATACCTCAAACTCAAACAACCCAGGTTTGCAGAAAAATCCAAAACATTTTTAAAAAATCATTGGGGATTAAAACCCCCCAAAATGATAAAAGGAGCACCTGTAGCTTTAAGAAATGGATGCCCTCAGTGGTCATTGCTAGGCAACCACAGCATTCAAGGCTTGGTTCTGTTAGTAAAAGGCAGGGGAAAGGGCCAGGGCCTTTTCAAGGGCTATTTTGGCCTTTGAGGGAGGACTTACTGGAGTAGGCCTGGCAGCAACGACTGGGTGACTTGATTCCTCCTGACTGCATGACTCTTGCTTGCTACTGTTCAACAGAAACCATCCTCTGGCTGTAGTGGCTAGAGCTTCAGAGCAGGGTCTGGGAGATCCAGGTGCAAATCACCTCTCTGCTTTGGAAACTCACCAGGTGATGTTAGTCACATACTTTCAGTCTAACTTACATCACAGAGTTCTTGTGAGGTTAAAAAGGAGGAAAGGAGATTGATGTAAGCTGCTTTGTTCCCTACTGTGGAGAAAGGCAAGGTATAAATGAATCAAATAAACAATAAATATAGCTGAAAATGGAAGGCAGATAAAAGGTAGGTTGGTGAATGGCTGAGAAGGAGGCAAGGTCAGGAGAGAGGATATGGGGGTTGCCAGAAGGAGGGAGAGAAGGTATAGGGTGGGAAGGGGGATACAGGGAAAGCATGCTGCCCCTCTGTGACTCTTGGAGGGTTTCCTACCATGCAAGTGGGCCCGGCCTAGCTGCCAGACCCACATGTGGGCCCTAGTTTTGCTAGGTAAAGGCGGGTGGGGGTGGGGTGAAAGCCAAAGACAAGAGTGTCAGATAAACATATGTTGGTTGTTGGGTGGGAAGGAGAGAAGGAAGGAGGAAAAGGGGAAAGGCTATGAGGGCTTTTAGGGAAAGGAAAGAGGAAATATTGAGGGAGTGGGAAATGAGATGCTCCTTGCAAGTCCTTATGAGTTCTGCCTTGCACCATCTAATCCCTAGTTCAGAACCTGCCCCTGCAATGAACTAAGGCTTAATTTAAACCTGAAACTCAAAGGGAAAATATGTAACGTCATGGACACATACATTTCTGTAACTACAGGCTAGGGGAGAAGAGATCAGAATTTTCCGTGGCAATGATGTGTTTGGCATAGGGTTGCCAGGTCCCCCACTATGGCAGCCCTCATTGCCCACTACAACTCTTGAGCAACTACAGGAGGAGAAAAACAAAAAAAATCTGCTGGTATTGTGTGTGCTGTGACGTCACTTCCAAGGAATCCCAGAAGGAACCTCTCATAGTTCTAGGTTTTACCATAGAATTTCTGGCAATTCCTAGAGTGACATAACACCACTCAAGGGTTTGTATGGCTTGGCAACCCTGGTTTGGCATCACCTGTCATTCCACCAATTGGTGCAGTAGTTAAGAGCGGTAAACTCTAATCTGGAGAATTGGGTTTGATTCCATTCCTCCGCATGCAGCCAGCTGGGTGACCTTGGGTCAGTCACAGTTCTCTCAGCCCTACCTACCTCATGGGGTGTCTGTTGTGGGGAGAAGAAGAGAAGGAGATTGTAAGCTGCTCTGAGACCAAGTGATGGACGGGGTATAAATCCAATCTGTTGTTCTTCAGTCCTATGTACACTTACTGGGAATTAGACCCCCATTGATATCACTGGGACTTACTTTATAAGCATTCATAGCATTAGGCTACATGTTGCCTAAAATAGTCATTATTGCATTGCATTCTCATGTCAAGCGATTATATTCTTACATTGACTAAAAAGGATAGTACCTTATTATTGAGTAGCCAAGGGGCATTGGAAGCATGTAATCCTCCATCCCCTGTGATGGCTGTATTGTTATCACTGCCAGCCTAAATCACATCAGAGTGGGATCTGGAACAATATGGATCATTGGTGCTCAAGCACTGCAGCAAGCTGGTATTTTAACCATTGAAATATTGCAGAAATTGCCATTAGAGCAACAATATTGGCTAACAATGATTAGAATGATTTGAATGAGTTATTTCTGGCTTCGCCTGAGCCTTGTGAACCAAATGAGCTACTACAAAGAGACATTTAAGTATGTCTGTATGGGAAAGTGAGATCTATTGTTAGAATTTGCAACAACAGAGCTAGTTCAGCGAGTGAGGACCAGTGTAGACGTAACACCACCAATCTTATAGAAATGGTTAAGAAACTGGGATCAGACTGCAAGCCCACATATCCCCTCCCTTTCCTGCCTCCCCTGTTGTTTATGAATCCCCCTTTCTAATGGTTCAGTGTTATCTCTGTAGTGATGCACACCATTTTTAACTCTCACCAAGGTGCTCAATCAAGATGTGAGACCCAGACTGAAAGGAAATTTGCAAATCTTGGTTAAGAGGGAGTCTGTTTAGTGCAGTTCTGCACTACTTGTGACTGACCAACCTGAACATAGCCCACTGACCATATAAGGTGACCTATCATGGACCTGATAATCTTCCTGATTTTCTGTGTATCTGGGAACCGGTGAGCACCTGTCAGGCCACAATACTTGGCTGGAGGGCTAGCTTCATATAGCATGGTGAGTTACAAGTTACGTGATCCTATTTTAGTCTTAACTCTGGTTAACGTACATAATCCCGAGCCAACAGGGGAAAGGAGAGCTTTTCAATGTGGGGCTGCCCAATGGTATATGGTTATAATTTGTGTGAACCTACAATAAACCTGTGCATTGTTTCTGTATGTTTGTGCACATGTTTTGGTGGATTTTTGCTTAGATTTGCATTCTGTGATACTGAAAAGCCTTCACAGAGTGCAAGAATACCCTCGGACCTGGAAACTTGACAGTACTAATGCCAAAGACTGTTATAGTGTTGTAGACAAGCTTTATGCAAAAGGCATCAAGAAATCCAACAGAAGTTTATTTGGAGTGAGATATATATATTTTTTTTTTAAAAAAAAAAACCCTAAGGGGAAAACCAAACACAAAATATTTCATGTAGCTTTGCCCCAGAAAGGTCCTTGTTAAGTACAGTTGCCAGGTACATGCCAAGAACCCAGGAGATATCGGGGGAAACGACGTTGCCATGTGGACATCATGTCTGGCTAAAAGCCAAAACTGACGTTAGCAATTCTCTAGGATTTCACTGATCTCTACAGAAAGAGATGTCGTGTTGACAACATCACTTCTAGATTTTAGCTGGAAGTGACATTGATGCATTGACAACACTTTGCCTCTGCCAGTCATTTCAGGAGCAGCAAGAGCTGGGAGGTGGCGGTGGGAGATTGCCCACCATGGCAAGTAAGCCGCCAGCCCTACTGTTATGGTTGTCATGTTGGCTGTTTGTTTGTTATTACCACATTTATCTAGACATTGGTAACTTCACGTGTCTTTTAGGAATGAGGTGTCCATTTCCTTCACTTTTGAACAACTGTGGAGATTGTTGTCGTTCAGTCGCACAGTCGAGTCCGACTCTTCGCGACCCCATGGACGACATCACACCAGGCCCTCCTGTCTTCTGTCATTCTCGGGAGTTTGCTTAATTTCATGTTCGTTGCCTCGATAACACTGTCTAACCATTTCATCCTTTGCCGTTCCCTTCTTCTTTGACCTTCAATCTTTCCCAGCATCAGGGTCTTCTCCAGTGAGTGCTCCCTTCTCATTTGTTGGCCAAGGTATTTGAGCTTCAGTTTCAGTATCTGGCCTTCCAGGGAACAGTCAGGGTTGATTTCTTTTAGGATTGACTGATTTGATCTTGCAATCCAAGGGACTCTCAAGAGTCTTCTCCAGCACCATAGTTCAAAAGAATCTGTGGAGAATAGGATTGCAGTATGCAGGGAGTCTCTTGTCTGGGGGAAGAGAAAGGGGTATGCTTAAATCAGGGTCTGGGGATTAACCTTGCCTGCTTAACTTTCACCAACCTCAAGGTGAGGCCTGATGTTCTCCAGGAATTACAACTGATATCCAGACTATAGAGAACAGTTATCCTGGCGGAAATGGTAGCTCTGGTGGGTGGTCTGTATTGGCATCAGATCCTCACTGAGCTCCCTTTCCTCTCCAGATTCCACCGTCTGGCAGCACTGCCCCCAAATAGCCAGGGATTTCCGTAACAGAGTTGCCAACCATACCTTACTTTTCACATTGTTATCAATCACTTTTTCATATCAGCTAATAATACACCCGGAACTGCACATTTTGTGTCTGGTTGCACATTTTAAAAGGCCATGAGAGGGAGGATTCATATTGAAGAAAGGATGAGGTATGAGGAGGGAGTACACAAGCTTGTAGCCCCCTCTTGATCACTTAGTGATCATTTATCACTGAGGAATATTACTGCCCCTGGTGGCTGTTATGGGCATTTCTGGTTATTTTTTTTCTCTTGCCTTTCCTTCGAGAAGCTCAAATAAGTACACATGACCAGTGTTCCCTCTAAGTTGAGTTAGTGTGAGCTAACTCACAGTTTTTAGCCTCCGGCTCACACATTTTTGTCTTAGTTCAGGAAGGATGGCTCCAGAGCAAACTAATTTATGCAGTAGCCAAATTGCTCGCTCACAACTTTAATGCCAGTAGCTCACGAAGTAGAAGTTTTGCTCACAAGACTCTACAGCGTAGAGGGTGGATTGCACATGACCCCCCCTTTTCTCCATTTTATCCTTACAACCCTTTTGTACTGCAGTTTAGACAGAAAATGTGACTGTTTCGCAACTTAAGGGTCTCTGCATAGGATCTCTTCATAGCCAAGTGGGAACTTGAACCCCGGTCTCCCCAGCTACAGCTTGATACTCTTAACCACTACACCACACTGGATTATTGTTGTCTGTTTTGAAAGTATCAAGGCTTCATATCTGTAAATTGTCAGTTTTAAAAATTTGCCTTCTTTATCCCCTCGTAACCCTTTTTGGGAGAGAAATATTTGCATTTGGAGGGAGGGGGAACTGCGGTAAGCCTCTCTGAATTAACCAGGTACAGCAGGAGTTGATAATATATACCTGGTGTTACATATGCACTGGGTCCTTGGTGCTCAAGGAGGTTTCGAAAGTCCCTGATAACTTTTTGATGCATTCTGCGATTTTAAAAAAATACCGCTTCAGCACAAGAGGATTGTTGTTATACTTTATGTGGATAAATGCAGGGTTCTCCCCCCCACCCCCCATGGTCATAGATGTTGACCAGCTGTTTAAAATACTCAACGGTTTTGTGTGTGTGTGTGTGGTATTTGGAAGTTCTTTTCAGTTCATCTAGGCACAGCTTTTTCCATTCTCTTACCTCTCCCCTGCCCCTTACCCTTAGGTCTTTGAGATGCAAAGTGCTGTCTTCAAGGCATCAGAGAAAGAATGCTTTACATTTCTGCATCTAGGCATGTGATGATGCACATTGTACTTACACATGAAGAGTGGATTTGTTAGCTTTTTCCTCCCCCCCCCCCAACTTGATGAGACGGGTGTACATACTGTGGAAGTAATTTTCATGCTGTTAGCAAAGAAGGTCAAAGAAACCACAGTTTACTTTACAGAGGATTAACATTATATAATAATCACATGGACTAAAATGACCTGGGAGGTCACCGCTAATACCGTTCCTTGGGTGTGAGTAAAAAAAAAAGGCCCCTACTGTGAACAGCAATTAATTTTATACCTAAATTTAATGATATAATAATGGGCTGCCTTGGGATAAATTTCAACACAAGCGTAAATGATTTTAGTTGCTGGGTATAATCCAGAATAATTTAAATGTGCCTGAAGCCTACCGAAATGAAGGAGTCTCAAACATTCCTGTGTACAGTTAAGCTGTACTTATTTCAATTGGGTGTAAGCAAGCTCGGCGTCTTTTAAATCACATCCATTGCCATAGTCTGCTCCGAGACCACACGGAAGATCGTACAGGAGAAAACGAAGCATAAAAATGTAATAAATAAATAGATAAATAAATTAATATTCCTGGGAACTGCAAGCATAGCAGAAATTTACATGCCTACTGCTGCTGTCCTTATGGAGATCCCTTTTTTCTCCCTCTGCAGAAGAAGAAGAGATTGGATTCATACTTGGCCCTTCACTTGGAGTCTCAGAGCAGTTTACAGTCTCCTTTCCCTTCCCCTCCCCAGAACAGACACCCTGTGAGGTAGGTGGGGCTGAGAGAGCTCTTGAGAGAACAGCTCTGAGAGAACTTGTGACTGACCCAAGGTCACACGAGCAGCTGCATGTGGAGGAGTGGGGATCAAACTCAGTTCTTCTAGATTAGAGTCCACGCTCATAACTGCTACACCAAACTAGCTTTATGTACAAAGTGTGCGCGCACACACACAATTTGTTTTCATTTCCCTGTTTTAGAAAGGGAGATTTCAGGTTGTCACATCAAATACCCCTGAGGATCTCTTTTTGAGTTATCCCTACTGCGATGTAACATTGGTTGATTTCTTAATGGCTAGAGCATAGGGTGGGATTGAGTGTACTCTTTTTCTTGTCTGTTGCCTCCCAGGTATGAATTTCCCCCTTAAACATGGTTAAGTGTTCCAGTTGCACTGCGGCAACAATACTGGGCGATTAATAAATCCAGTAAAAATAAATAAATATCATTATAATTACTATGAGATTTGAAACCAGATTGAAATCCTAGTTAAGAGAGGAAAACTTTTACTGCTCCTTTGAGAATACCAATAGAAGTCATGGTAGTATAGCTGAGGAAATCAAGCTTCTGCTGACACTTTCAGAAGACTTAATTCAACATGTATTTTCTATGAAATGGCTAAAAAGTCATCTTGGGGCAAGGGAAGAGAGAGGTCTTATACAAATAATATTGGACCACCTACCTCTGAAACTGAAAATGGTCTTTCCTATTGCTGCTAGAGATGCGAAGAACTGAATGTGGCTCCTTTGGCATGGAAAATGTGTTCTACCCCTGTACTACAGTCTCTTCCTTTCATCCTAAGAAAGCAAAGTTTCCATTAAGGGAAGATGTTCATGCTTCCCCAGAGTCTGATGGAAATATTATTAATTGCCACAGTCAGATATTTGACTGGTAGATAGTGTTCTGCAATTCGAGCTCTATCTGCACAGAATTCTTGCTGTTCTGGGCAACACTGTCTTCTGGAGCTCAGCTGGTATTATTTGTTCAATGCCCAGAATGTCCTGGTGTTTCTTCAGAGTTCCAGGCACTGCTCCAGCAGCTCCAATGACCACTGGCGCGATGGTAACCTTCTTTCCCCAGAGGCATTTTAACTCTATTCGTAGGTCTTGTGATCTTTCTTTTATATTCTGCTGTCTCCTGGGATTGCAGTGTCAATGATCCAAAGCCTCTTTTTGTTACAACTGCTATATCAGGGGTGTTATGCTTCAGGTGTTTATCTGTTTGCAATCAAAGTCCCAAAGAATCTTAGTTTCATCATTCTCCATGATTTTGTCTGGTTTGTGCACCCATGAATTTCTGGCTGATGGTAAGCCATATTTTTTGCAAGGGTTTCAGTGCAATATAGCTGCAGCTCTATTGTGACATTCTTTATAGTCAGTTTGAGCAATATTTACTGCAGGCACTGACCATGTGGTTGACTGTTTCATCCTCTGTCTCACAAAGTCAACATTTGCTGTTATCCCTGGTCTTATGAATCTTGGGCTGTCATAATATTTGTTCCAAGTGTCTGTTCTTGTGCACTCTAGAATGAGTCCTTTTGTCTCTTTCTTCAAGTGCCCATTTTGGAGCCATTCTAGGTATTTTCACTATCAATTTTATTCTCTGTGTCTTTCAAATATTTCCCATGCAAGTGTTTTCCTTCTAGCCGTCAAAGTGAGTTTTGATTGCAATCTTTTTGTAATCTTCTTTGGTTTCTGTAGCTTTAAATAAGTCTGCCTTGTATACTTGTACACTTCAAGCTTCTCTTTGCTTTTCTTGGTGTAGTCATTCAGTGCTCATTTTTCTTTGTCAATTGCTTGCTTAACTTTCAGGAGACCTCTTTGTCTAATTTCCTTGGTAAGTAAAGATGATCAACATCACTTCTAGTGTGTAGTGAGTGATGCATCATCATCATCTCTTGAGTTGCATCTATTGTTTCCAGTTGATAATGCCAGCTGTGTATCTTAGAACTGGTACTGCCTACATGTTAATTGCCTTTACCACGTTGCCTCAGTTTAATTTTGTTTGCAGTATCTTTTTAATTCTTTGTTAATACTTCCTGGTTATATTTTTCTTAACAAGCGTATGTTTGATGTTGTCAGCTTCCATAATTCCAAGATACCTGTAGTTTTCTTCAAAGCCCAGTGTTTTGGTGTTGTTGTTTGCCATTTTGATTTCTTCTTCAAGGATCTTTCCTCTGTTCAGTGCTAATGCCGCACTTCGTCAAAGCCAAGTTCCATTGCTATATCTTTGCTGAATTTTCAAACTATAGTAAAAAAACAAAAACCAAACTCTGATTATGACTTTCAAAAAAAATCTTATTTTTCTTCTTAATATCTGAATAGGGTTGCCAATTCTGGGTCAGGAAATTCCTGGAGACTTGGAGTTGGAACCTGAGGAGGGGAGGGAGCTCAGTGGAGATGTGATGCCCAAAGCTTACACTCTGAAGTTGCCATTTCTCCACAGAGAAACTGATCCCTGTTGTCTGGAGATCAGTTGTAATTCCAGGGGAACTCCAGATCCCACCTGGAGGCTGGCAACCCTACATCTTAATAAGCCAGTAGCTATGCTCATATGTTACCGTGAACTCATGTAAATCCTGCCTATATGCATGTATCCTATTTGCAAGAGACAGCTGTGATGGTCCCCGGTTTCATCTTCTCTGTGAGGCAGATTTTCCCACCCAAACACTGTTCCCCTCTTGGTCTGAGCAGCCTCTTAGTAGTGTATTTGAATTATAGAATTATAACTTTCTGCATGTCCCACCCTGTGATAGACAAGTTATTTGGCTTTTGCCCAAGCCAAAGATTTATTGTAACTCAGCAGGAGCCTTCTTCTAAAACCCTTTGGAAATGGCACTTGACACGAAGTGAAGTTAAAATAAAAAGGTTGATTTTATTGAACAGGCACAGTTGGATCGGGAACAGGGCAGGGGATGAGAAGCTGAGGTTAACTGTAGTTGATCATGCAAATTAGAATATTTTGAACAGGCAACAAAGTATAATTGTATATATATTCTTAGAGACTCAATTCTTGACTGTGACAGGTTTGTTTGTCTTGGAGATTTCTTTCAGCAACATTGTGTCTTAATAAAGCTTCATAAAATTATCTTAGTTTCCTGGAAGTTAGTACTTTCTTCCTGTATTTGAATACTTCCCTTGTGGGATTGTAACTTTCCATTTTTTACTCTTGAGGAGTCTAAGACCATTTCCCTTTTCACACAAACCAGAGGTCCCTTCTGAGTTGAACCCTCTGAACAACTGGGTAAGAAATATCCTCCTTTCTAGGAGCGATAATCCTTTTTCTGTTTGGCTAGACTGGCAGTTTTCAGCCTACTGTCCAGCCTGTCAAACCTACCCTGAAGTTCTGGAGACTGAATAAATGGAATTCAGCTAGGGCTGACAATTAGACTTTAAGTTCTGATTTTTGAACTTTTCCTCAAATGTGTTAGTACACAGTAAGGGCAAGGAGTTGTGTTCCTTCACCTCCCAAGTGAACTTGTCTGTTTCTCTCAGACTGTCATACACACACACACACACACACACACACACACTTCTGAGTGGCAACTGCCAAGCCAAAGTCCAAATGACAACTGACTCTCTCTGACAAGACTGACAAGACTTTTTAAAAACTCTCCTCAGCTGGCACTGAACAATCAGAGAGAAAGGGGTGCACACAGGCAGCAGCCTGTCAATCAAACTGGGCTTTACAGTGCGGCATTAACCCCTAATCTCCCAGCTCTCTGAATTCGATGCACTAAGCATCCTGCTTTTGGAGGTCAGTTTGTCACAACAGCCAATGTGCCTTCTTTTTACAAGTGAAACCAGGGACTGGTACCTAGATAAATGTGGGGTTTGTATCACACATTGAGTTGTACATGCCTTGACTGTAACAGAAGAGTTACTCAATGCATATACAAAGAAAAATCAACTGTATGCTGTACACAGATTCTGTGTGCGTTCACTGTAACTTGTGAACAGGGCTAATAAGATTTGAGATCCATGGTGGTAGTAGGAGAGTTGGGAAAAAGATAGTTGGGGCTGAGAAGTGATTGAGTGGTGATGGAGCAGTTGATAGCTTTTTAAAAATACAGTTTCCTTGTCTGGCAGGAAAAGGTTGTAGAAATGAAGTTCAGCTATATATTCAGCTAGGGTCTCGCAGGTGACTTGGATATTTTCTTTCTGCTTGTTAGCTGATATATTGGGCTTCATTGGATTCAACCATGGCATGTATAGTTAAAAAAGATTCCATTTTCATCTTATGTAGGTTTTGAATGTTTATTATATGTTCTGTATGGTTCTGAATAAACATTTTACTTTACATGGAGGCTTGGGCCTTTGGGACAGGCTGCTGAGTAGATAAATATTCTAAGTCCTCTAAAGGCCTGAAACAACTCTCAGGGGTGGGGAAGACAGTCTAGCTTTCTAGTTCCCTGGCCAGGGTGGGGATTCCCTGACCTCAGCTCCTATTTGTCAGGACCCACAGTCGAACAATTGAGTACACGCTTCTAGAAAGGTTATATTTTATTGCTAGTACTATGGTTGCAGGAACATGTTCACTGTTAGGAATAACTACCATCTAGAAAGCAGACATAGATATAGGGTATTCAAAAGTGCCCCCCACCACCAGTGGCCAATCGGCCTGACTCCCGCGGGCAGGAAGGAGGACCAGATCAGTTAGAGCCGAGGCTGGGAAACTAAACTAGTCACACGGTTAATTGATGGGAAGACACTACACCAGCAGACTACAAGGTCAGTGATAACGAGGGGAGAAGAATGTGGCAGCAACTGGCACACAGGTCATGAACGCAAACCCGGACCCATAAACACAATGGCAGCATAGCTGACATTCTGCCTGCCCACCCTCCTGGCCCGCCCAGGAGATCTCCCGGTCAGTCCGGGATACCTCCCAGTTTCCCCAGGAGCTCCCTGTGAAACTCTTGTAAGAGTCTAGGGGCCTGAATATCCCCTACGTCCACCCATTCGCGGTGCTGGTCGGGGGAGTACAGCAAAATATCAATCTGCTGTACTCCTCCGACCTCCCCTCACACTATTGCCGCTCCAAGCAGCAATGGGGGGGGAAATATTAAAAACTGGCACTGTTAAATTGCTTCCACTGAAAATCCGGAAGTGATAGAGAGTAGCTCTCAGAATCACTGAAAACTCTATGATTTTACCATATTGTTTCCTACAATTCCTAGATCTACTGTATATCACTTTCAGGTTTTCACTGTAAGTGGCTTAATGTGGTACATGATGTTGCAGCCTCCCATGTCTCCACCCCCAAACCTCCTGCATGGACTGACTACCCTAGGAGAGGCTGAGTGTGCTGAGTGATCCTTGGTAATCCCAGAATTGGGTAAAGGTTTAGAGGGACCTTCAAGTAATATAATAGTAATAATAATATAGTATAAGTTATCTAGGGAATTCAGGGAAGCAAAAAATGTTACTCTCCGGCCCCGGTCACACGGGAGGATTTGCCCAGTGAAACGGACGGATTGAGGGTGGATTAAACCGGTGCGATCAGATGCCAGCATCTGGCAGGCATCGCGCCCCCGCCCCCAGCCCGTCCCTTCCGGCCTGAAACGTGGTTTAAAAAGGTACCAGCAAACAAGCAGTATCTTCAGGAAAACGCGCGGCGTCGGCAGGCGTCTTATCAGGGACACACTGGTAGGCCATCGCATCCAGCACCTGTCCGCGTCCCACGTATGTGCACAAACGCGGTGCGTTGTTGTTGCTTCAGGTGGTGTGATCGGCTGCCAGAGGACGGAGCCGCGGGGGGAACGTGAGGTCACGATAGCGCGCTTCAGTTTGTTGCGGCTCTAAAAAGCTGCACTTCCCCCGCGGCTTTTCCTGCTGTTGTTCCCGGGACTTCCGTTGACCTCCTGCATGAACAGTCATTACTATAAAACAGAGAGTGCAAACTACTAAGCTAGCTGTCTGATGTCCATAGTGAAGACACAGTCTCAACATTCAGAATTTTCATCCAACCAAGGATCTGGTTTGGAAGAGACAAACAGGAATGTACCCCTTGGTGTAGTGGTTAAGAGCAGTGGACTCTAATCTGGAAGACCAGGTTTGATTCCCCACTCCTCCTCATGAAACCAGCTGGGTAACCTTGGGTCAGTCACAGTTCTCTCAGAGTTTTCTCAGCCCCACCTACCTCACAGGTTGTCTATTGTGGGGAGAGGAAGGGAAGCCAATTGTAAGTGACTTTGGGACTCCTTCTGATAGTGAAGAGTGGGATATAAAACCAGGTCTTCTTCTCCTTCTCCTCCTCTTGTAATCCCCTTGTTTCTTCACAGCTAAGGGCGCTAATGGTTTTAATATTTGTAGGAAGACACTTATTTGTGAAGGACATAATTTGCATGTAGATGAATGAACGAAACCATCTCAAGTTCTGTCTTTGTCAATAAGAAGTTCAGTGTATTTAATTTGGCTTTGAAGAAACTACCCCGAACAGTTCATCCAAATGTGTTGACTGCTTGCAAGTTCTTTATCACTAGTAGTTCTGGATTTCCAACAGAGAGCAGTATGCAATGAAGCTGTTATTTCATTTTATCTACAGGCTTGTCACCGAAATGAGGGAACCTCAGTCAATTAGTCATATGCATTGCAGTTGATCAATTAATTTATTAAATATGTATACATTTGCAAATGCATACAAAATTTGAAAGGACAAAAGTATTTTTTTTTTGTTTTATTTTTAGATTATGTATGCATGTGTCTTTGAAGAGGCATTCCATCCTGGGTGAGAAAAGAAGAATGCCTCTTCTAAGAAGGTACCTGCCACTTGCAGTTTTTGTAGCTACTTATATTAAAAAATAATCTACAGTATTTAAAAAATCCTGCTCGTTTCATTAAAGCCACATGTTTTATCATTCAGAATATTTTAAATCAATCTAACCAGTTAAGTGAACAAACCTTGCAGACCGTTTTGTTCATGCAGCACCGTCAGTCCAGAGTTTCATAAACAGAAAAGAGAGGTCTTACGTAATGTGACTCTGACAAGGGGAAGGCAAGGGAGGGAATGATCAGGATAGTAAGGGATGAATATGAGCAAATATGGTTTCGTATACTTCAGCTTGCTTAGATGTGGGGATAAGGGTTATAGTGATGGACTAAAAGTTTTAATTGAAAAGCTGGGCTTTAAGAAAGGACTGGATTCTGGAGGGCTGAGTGAGATGGCATCACGTACAGATTCGGGAAGCAGATTCCCTGACTGGAAATCCATAAGAAGAACAAATGTAGAGTCCAGTGGCACCTTTAAGACCAACAAAGGTTTATTCAAGGTATGAGCAGGAGATTTGGGAGGGAGGGTGGAAGTCGGAAGTTTTTCAAAGGCAAAGGCTTCATGGCAAACAAGGGGGGAAAGAAACAGTTGGGTAACTGCAGAAAATTCATAGATAAGGGTGAGAAGTAGGGGTGTGCAAGAAATAAATAAATTCGGCCCATTCGGATTTGGCCGAATCAGGCAGAATCAATTTCGGATGACAGTAAGACTCCAGCATGTCAGTTTCATCAGTACCAACCCATTCTGGAGTCTTTGGGCCAGCCGAATGTCAATTTCAGCCCCATTATATCTTATGGGCCATTGAAGTCAATGGCAAAAACATAGGGTATATTATGGGGGCTGGAGGGCAGGGGGATTGGGGAAGAGACTCCAAACTCACAGGGTAGCTGCTGGAGCCTCTCCCCAAGAAACCAACCAAGTTTCAAGAGCATTGGACCAGGGGGTCCAATTCTACGGGCCATCAAACAGGTTGCCCCTATCCCCTCCATTGTTCTCTATGGTGGGAAAAAAGTAACTTTTGTTTGTGCTTGACATGGAAGAGGGTGGAATGCCAGTGTAGGTATTTGGGGAAAGATTCAGTCTGTCCACAAAGACTGTGCATCAAAACAGAGATGGATCACCTTTACTATCAGATACTGATGGTATTTGTTAATTTTTTTAAACATGTGCGTGCATCCGCTAAATAATTTTTGTCTTTTTCTCCTTTGCAGATCACTCAGGGTGAACCTCAAAAATCATGCTTCAAGCCTGTAGCAGAAAAAGTGACAGACAGTTGCCAACAGATCTGCCAATGTAGACCACCTCCGTTACCACCCCCACCACCTCCTCCTCCACCACCAAGGTTGCTTGGGGTCCCACCACGTAAGTAAAGGATGCTAGTATATATTGTTAAAAGGAAAAGTAGAAGAGGGAAAGCTAATTTAGACTAACTTGCATTTTCCATTGGACAATGGGATAAATGTTCTAACTAAAGACAGAAAGTGTTTTTTGCTCATTGAACAGGGATTTCTGCAGAGGAGCCAGGCAAATTCCCTCTTGTGATCGAAACCATATGGTTCATTTCTCAAAGCAACTCATTAACGCTGGAGCCCCAGAGATGATCATTTCCTATGTTGCCTTATGATTTACATAAATATTTTATGATCCAGTATTTAGATGGGTTTATAGTGTTCTCCAACAAGCTCACCTCTAGACTAGAAAAAAAGAAAACTGTGATGCTTGGGCTTCTCCTGGTGAACTATAAACAGCAGTATTGATTTACATCAGCATAGAGTGTGCCCGATATTGTGTAAAGAGTGTGGTTTTCCTATGCCCTGACCTGGATGGCCTAGGCTAGCCCGATCTCTTCAGATCTTGGAAGCTGAGCAGGATCTACCCAGGTTAGTACTTGGGTGGAAAGTCAAGGTTGCTAGGCAGATGCAGGAGCTGGTAAATCACCTTTATTTGTCCCTTACCTGGAAAACCCTACAAGGTTGCTATAAGTCAGCTGCAACTTCAACACTTTCCAGCACCCTCTTCCTAGGTTTACACAGAGTGAGTAGTTAAAGAAGGCTGTAATATTGGTGTAACTTAAGAAACATAGTCCTTGAAATCTATGTTAGGGGCTGCGTGGAGGTGTTCTGCCTGGTGGTACGGGATTAGGTTTCCATGGCAGCCTTTGAGATTGGACCAGCCCTTGATTGTGATTCATGATTGTAGAAAGATGAGGGTTTGATGTCGGGTGGATTGGAGGTGTCTACTACAAGAGGAGTTGCATGGAAGAGGATGGCTTTCTTGGGGAACATTTATCGTTCAGTCCATTTTTTATCACATGCTTTCTCCAAATACATCAGAATGGTGTACATGCCCCCTTTCCTTCATTCTGTCCTCACAACACCTTGATAAGGTGATTAGGTTAAGAGAGAGCAGGGGAGGGATGTTGGGAACATTTCAAAGGTATCTGGGTTGAGTTGATCTTCCTCCTGTGTTAGAGATATTGAGCCTGAGCATGGCTAGCGGTGCAAGCTTTTGGCATGAGCCACAGGGCAAGAACCAAAGGAGCCTCTGGCTTACTGCCGGTGGTCCTGAAGAGAGCTGGACCAGTGGATCTAGGATCAGTCTGAGATTTGGAATATTGTCTTTTTATCCTGTCTATTAATTTAAATTGTATTTTTGCATTTTATAAGCCATTTTCAGTTCCTGCAGAGTAACACCCTTCTGAGCCCATGTGTGGATGTAAAAGGGTGTAAGTCTGCTTAGGATGACACTGTTTGAGTCCCCATTAGGGGAAAAGTATAGTAGAAATACTTAAGAGAGTGGGTGGCCCCAGCACCCAGGAAGCTTCATTGCTGAGGGGATTTGAACCCCAGGCTGATCGCAGGTCTGCCAGGTCTTCTGCTTAGCTTTGTTCTGGGCCCTGCTTCTCCTACTGTTCCTTGGTGGAGCAGTGGAAGCAAAAGGGGGAAGGGGAAATTGGTGTTGCACTGCACTGTTATTTCCATCGCAAACCCAGAAGGGACATTACTGTGTCAGCGCAACATCCTAGGATTCACCTGAAACTCTGTTGCTTTACCATAGAGTTTTGGGTGAATCCTACAACATCAACATCATGCTGATATGGTGATGTCACTTCCAGGTTTGCAGTGGAAAGTAGGGTTGCCAGGTCCCTCCTGGGCAGCCGGCGGGTGATGAGGGGGGAATCACTGGGAACTGGGGGTTTCTTTGCACATTTCAGTGACGTGCCCACATGACTTCTAATGTGACTCAGAAGTGACATAGGCACGTCAGGGCGATGCTCTGGGTTTTGGACAAAAACTCTATGATAGAATTAGCTTCTACTGTAGGGTTTTTGCCCCAAAACCAGGGCATTGCCCTGACGTCCCTGAGATGCCTACATCACTTCTGGGTCCTGCAGAAGTCACGTAGGCACATTGCTGAAATGTTGGGTGTTCCTCATTTTGGGGGTAATTCCCCCCCACTGGCCAGCTGATCCGCAGTGGAGATGTGGGGGGGTGTCTGGCATCCGTAACTGAACGTGTTGCAGCGTAGGCATGACACTACTTGTTGCGACTCCACTCCTGTAGTCTCTTGGGGGTTACCAGTGCTGGGCTGGCAACACTATCTGACGCTCTCAACATAGGCACAAATATTTTAAATACATAAATACTCTTAGAGTAAATTTGAAGAGTAACAATAGATGCATTTACCCCTTAGGTTCCATTCAGCTACAGTGACAAGCTATATCTTAATGAGAATGAGTTCTGCATACTCCTCCTACCTCATCGCATCACATGTGGCTTGGAGACTGAAGCTCCAGAGGGAGAGGGGGGAGGAGGGGGAGGAAGTGACTTTACCGAATTGTTGCTGTGGTGTCCTGTACTTTGATGATTTTTGTTTAGGAGACTCTCCTGACTCTTAGAAAGAACTTTGGGGGCAAATAGCTGGCTGCTTGGCAAAGGGAAAGGTAGAGTGTTCCCTGACAAGATCACCTCCACTACTTTCAGCAAACTTTTACAGCTCTGTTATTTGCTTTCTCTGCGAAATGCAGACCCCTGTATTACTCACTTTGCCTTGATGCTCACTTTCCTTGGTTTGCCATATGCAAGCCTCAGGAGGATCCAGTCAGTTAGACTCTCTTATCAGTCTAGGAAGGAGGCTCTGGTGGTTCTGCTGCAGCCAGTGATTCCCGGCTGATGCAGGTTCCCTAGTTGTGTGTGCGCAGTTCTGGAGGCCTCACTTCAAAAAGGATGTGGACAGAATGAAGCCGTGCAGAAGAGAGCAACGAGGATGATCAGGGGCCTGGAGACCAAGCCCTGTGAGGAAAGGCTGGGGGACTTGGGAATGTTCAGTCTGGAGAAGAGGAGGTTGAGGGGGGACAGGATTGCTCTCCTTAAGTATTTGAAGGGCTGTCACTTAGAGGACACTGTTGGCAGCAGAGGATACGACTCACAATAATGGGTTTAAATTAAGGGCGGGAAGGTTCCAGCTGGATATTAGGAAAAACTTTTTTACAGTAAGAGTTGTGCAGCAGTGGAATCAGCTGCCTAGAGAGGTGGTGAGCTCCCCCTCCCAGGCAGTCTTTAAGCAGCGGCTGGTCAACTACTTGTCAGGGATGCTCTAGGCTGATCCTGCATTGAGCAGGGAGTTGGACTAGATGGCCTGTATGGCCCCTCCCAAGTCTGAGATTCTATGATTCTCGTTACAGCTCTTTCGCTAGCCTTCCCCTCAGCCAGTGGGAGGGAGACAGGATAGGCAGTTTGCAGATGTTCTGAATACTGGAGCCATCAGCTGAGCTTTAGGGTTGACTTCTTAAGGAAAGCAGTAGGGGCAAGTTCCCATTGCTGAGCTGGAATCTCACCTGTTGGTAACGGATATGCTGGGAATGATTTATTTATTCGTTAGATTTCTATCCCGCCCTCCCGCCGAAGCGGCTCAGGGCGGCTTACAACAATTATACAACCAGCATAAGTACATACATAAAACACATGCATAAAATGATGCATTTATGCAGCTGCTGTAGCCAGACATATTGTGAAATATCAGTACAGCTCCCCCCCCCCGCGCCGCCCCTTTTGTAACGTTTGTATCCCTCTCACCTTCATAGGAATAGCACTGGCAACTGTCCTGATCTTGTTAGGATAGTTGTGACAACTGCCTTCATCACTGCAAATCTGAAAGTATCACATTTAGGACTCGGGAATTTATGAATTACAAGCCAAAAGAAAAAGAAGTGCATGCCTCTAATCCAGTGAGCGCTGGCTCCACAAAGCTTATGGCACAATTATAATTTTTTTCAATGCTTACAAGAGACTCTGTTATTTTGGCTGTAGCCTCTGTCTCTGTGGTACTAGTGCTAGAAACACATACTTTCGTCGACCAGAGCCCTCTTCGTCAGTCTCTGTGCAAGAGGATAAATAGACACATCAAAAATGGCAGCATTCAGCATCACAGAGGAGAATGTGTCACTTTTCCAGGGCTCAGCTGTTGACCTCCAAGTCACACTTCAATGAAAAGACTTCAAAAGGAGGCTCCAGTATGAAACTGCTGAACAAGAATGTATTGACAAATCTGTTTATATGATTCTGTCTTTTTTACTACATAAAGTATTTATTTATCTGCTCTAGAGTCCGCCTTTCTCACTGAGACTAAGTATGGATTACATGGTGTAAAATAATGTAAACAAATAGCATGGGAGATCCAATAAGCAATGCAATAGGGGAAGGGGTCATTTCCTGCCGGAGCATGCCGGAACAGCGCTCCGGCAGTAAGGAGCCCAGGGGCGCCCCCCACTGCCTTTCCTGGCCCACCTGCAGAGGGCCCCCCTGTTGCCTGGGGGGATTTAAATGCCTTTCTTTCCCTTCCCCAGATGCCCTTTGTCAGGGGGTGTGGCATATGCAAAGGAGCTATGCAAATGAGCTCTTGTACCTCTTTTTCTATGAAATGACCCCTGAATAGGGATGATGATAATGATGATGATGATGATGATGATGATAATAATATGCCATCAAATTGCAACTGACTTCAGGTGACCCCTCATGAGGTTTTCAAAGCAAGAGAAGAGCAGAGGTGGTTGGCCGTGTCTTTCTTCTGCATAGCAACGCTGGTCTTCCTTGGTGATGTCCCTTCCAAGTACTGACCATGAACAACCCTACTTAGCTTCAGAGCTTGGACAAGCTCAGGCTGGTCTGATCTATTTAGGCCACTGCAATTCGACTAGGATTACAAAAATTAGGAACAGTGCAAAAAAGTATCAGGTATGATATGTCAAGCTGTGTGGAAGTAGAAAACAATGCAGCAACAACTGAATAATACATAAAACATATAGATGATATATCACATATGCAATGCAGTCTTGTTCTCATTATAAAAACACATTCCCGAACTGTTCCGTTATACTATTGCCCTGTGTCCTTTCCTTAAACACTCTCCTGAACACCACTTTTTTACATAGTTTGTGGAATGACAGACATGTGGGAGCCTTTTTGACCTCCTCATAGACTGTTCTGCAAGGCAGGGTCACCACCAAGAATGCCCAATTATAGGCAGTTAACCATCTTACTCATTTGCAGTATGGCACCTTCAGAAGGCTTTGCTGAGATGAGCAAAGCTCTCATGGTGGAAAATAGCAGGGGAGGCAGTCCTGTAGATATATGGGTGATAACCAGTACCTTGAAATGACCCTGGAAACTGATACATAGACAATGGAGTAACTGGCAAAATATGTTAATATGCATGTTCCGCCTAGCTCCTGGTTGTAACCAAGTTGTGGTATTCTGTGCCAAATGGAATTTCTCAGGTGACTTCAAGGGTGGACCCATGTAGAATGCATTACAATGGTCTAGTCTTGAGGTCACCATGGCATGGATCCACATGGCCAGATTGGCCAAGTCAAGATAGGGTGCAAGGTAGGATCCAATCCTATGCAGAATCACTCCAGTCTAAACTAATTGATTTTATCTGGTTTGTACTGGAGAAACTCTGCACTGCATTACACTGTAACTATCTTTAGGTCTCAAATGTGGTGTGTTCTAACCAGCAGGTACAACAAAATTAGTATAGTAAGGAAATAATATTATGACCAGGGCTACTCTGTTCTTACCTTGCATAAAGTTGACTCTGCATACAATGGAACAGCCTGCAATTATGCCTTGTGTTTCATGGACTTTTGGACTTTACCATGTGTGAGTTTTCTTCTCTTTACCCATGGAAGTGAGTGTGTGTGTTTGCCTATACACACACACACAAGCTAAAGATCATACTTGGTAGATACGATGAAGTGGGCTCTTCTAGCCCTGAAAGCTTATGCCATGTTATATTTGTTGGTAGTTAAGGTTTCATGAAAGTCATTCTTGTTGAAGCCACAGCCAAGTAACATAGCTACCCACCCAGAACTGGAAACATACACATTATTCATCAAATGACAGCACATGCCCTGTTCATGCTTTCAGTTCAGGCTAGATGAGAAGATCTCATTCAGCTATGGCACTGAGGAAGCTGGGGAGTAGCCTTTCCCTATACCTTTTTCCCAATGGAGATTATTGATACCTGTATGGTGAGTGACTAAAGTGGTGATAGGATTTGCGTTGGGGAAAATGTCAGGATGAAAGGGTTCCTTGTCCTTGCCACAGCACTGTAGCTCTGATCTGACTCAGGAGACATTTTGGCTACGTGTATTTCCTCTAGAATGAGTCATGAGTGGAACCACCTGCAGATGTTCCTGTTTGTGCACATGGGAACTCTGATACTTACATGGAACCACAATGCATACAACAGCTGTATATGTGCATTCCCACTGTGCAAATACAGCTGCTCCTCACATGGTTGTGATAATGAAAGCTCACGCTCTGAAGGAATTCTGTTTGTGTGTGTGTGCATGCACAAATGCATTGGGCTAATAATTATGGTTATTAATAATAATTCATGGTCTCTGATTCAAATTCTTCGTGCCATCAAAGAGGTCAGTGGGTGTCCTCATGTTTCTCACTGGGAGGTGCCTGCCAGGTCCCAGATGGGACCAAATGACTACGAACCTTCACACAAAAGAATCTTGTTATTTCAGAAAATTACAAAAGTTGCCTATGATTCTACAGTTGAGTTCCTTGGAGAGACAGCCTGTGCTATTTGTTCCTACCAGTGCTAACATAAATACCACTTTATAAATCATTATGAGAATGCAATATTTATGATACTGCAGACGTTAATATGTTCTAGCATTGTCCTTCAACCTGTTTCTTGCTCAGGCTTTTATTTCCTGAGTTCTAGTGTCATTCTTATTTTCCTCATCCATATTTTTCTGCAGATTTTAGAGTCGGAAAGGGGAACCGGTGTGCTAGAATTCTCCCATTTTCCCTCCCTCCCTCCCTCCCTCCCTCCCCTTCCCTCTCTCTCCCTTCTTTAGTTCTTTTTTCTGCACTCTTATCCAGTACTCCCCCTAAGCTGTGGAGTCTTGTGAGCAAAAATTCTACTTTGTGAGCCATTGGCATTAAAGTTGTGAGTGAGCAATTTGGCTACTGCATAAATTAGTTTGCTCTGGAGCCATTCTTCCTGAGCTATGACAAAAATCAGTGAGCCAGAGACTACAAAACTGTGAGCTAACTCACACTAACTCAGCTTAGAGGAAACACTGCTCTTATCCAGTAGATGTGCTGTGCACAGAGAACTGCATGGAAGTAGAAGAAGAGAAGAAGAAGAGATTGGATTTATACCCCGCCCTTCACTACCCAAAGGTGTCTCAGAGCGGCTTACAAACTCCTCTCCCTTCCCCTCCCCACAACAGACACCCTGTGAGGTGGGTGGGGCTGAGAGAACTCTGACACAAACTGCTCTTTTTCAAGGACAGCTGTGCCAGAGCTTGTGACTTACCCAAGGTCACATCAGCAGGTGCAAGTGGAGGAGTGGGGAATCAAACCCGGTTCTCCCAGATTAGAGTCCGCACACTTAACCACTACACCACTACACCAAACTGGCTTCCAGCTCACTTCAGAGTCACTAGAGTTGTACATATTCAATGGAAATGTGCATATGGGTGGACATCTCCCCGTATGCAAATAAAAAGGGCAGCCCTGCTTATTCAAAGCATTGTGTGAGCTGTGGGGCTCACAGACAATTAAAGAAAGCTTAGCTGATTAGCCATATGACTTTTAATCAGTTCATTGATCAAATCTGCATATATTTGCATATGAATAAGCAGCACTTCTAAGGAAAACTATTATTTGTTTTAAAGTGATATTCACACATGTCAGGCCTTGTTATAGAAGATGCATTCCCCCTTCTGTGAGTCATCAGGGTAGAGTTTCTTTATCACAGTTTTTGTAAGCACTTGACTTAAAAGTAATTTATACCACTTTTTAAAAACCTGCTTAACTGGGGCGCATTTTTATTAGATTAGATTTTAAAATCATTTAGATGGGGCGAATTGTGGCTCAGTGATAGATCGTCTACTGTGCACACATAGAAGGTCCCAGATTCATACCCGCCATTTCCAGTTTGAAGGATTAGGATATGATCCTTTAACATGTGAAGGGCCTCGGGACAGCTAATGCCAGTCACTGTCGACTGCACTGCCCTTGATAGACCAAGTGAGGGGCTGTGGGCTCGTGTCAGAGCATCTGTTTGTCGTGCAGAAGGTCCCAGGCTCAATCCCTGTCATCTCCATTTAAAAGGGCCACGCAGTAGGTGATATGAGAGACCAGTGACTAAAACCCTGGAGAGCTGAGGGAGGCACGTTATAAGTGCCTATATGCCAGTGCTAGAAGTCTGTGAGTCAAGATGGGGGAGTTTGAGTGCTTGGTGATCAATGACAATTTAAATCTAGTAGGTATCTCAGAAGTCAGTTTGAAACAACTTTTTTCTGGTCCCTATTGATTTTATATTTTGTATCTGCATGATTGTGTTGTATTTTAGCCAATATGTTCCTCATTATATTTGACCTCTGAAGAAGGCCTATGCAGGCCGAAACGTGTCAGGTCGAATCTATCAGCCCTTGTGTGTTATAATTTGTTATTTGTACATGAGGTGTAATTGGGCCCTTATATATAATTTTAAAACCTTTGTTTAATAAATACATGTATCTTTTTATATATTTCATATATTAAGCTTTTATTGTTGGCCCTCTTTTGCATTTGACTAACCTTTTTTATTTATTTATTTATTTATTTATTTTTGGGTACTTCTACCCCGCCCTACCCCGCCAAGCGGGCTCAGGGCGGCTTACAAGGGGCACAGGCCCGTACATAAAATCCAATAAAACAATAAAATCATAACCAGTACATTACTATCCACAATAAAGTGCTTGCATTAAATTAGAATTTAATTTTATTCAGCATCTTATTATAGTGCTTTTGCTGTTAATTTGAATGTGCTCAAGGTGGCTTACAATTAAAATACTAAAATCAAAATTAAAACAACCAGTATAAAACAATTAAAGAGCAGCATAAACAACAAGTAAGATCCGTAGCTCAAATATATTCGTCTCTGACTGTCAGGTAGACCAGAAGTATCTTGGTGGTGGAAAGTTCCATCCAGTTGCAAACCACTAATGGTGCTTTTAAGGCAACAGATGAACAGAGGTGGTTCTCTGCATTGCCTGCCACGGCATAGCCGGGACCGTTGGGGGCGGGGTGTGTGGCCTTATGACACACTTCCAGTGATGTCGGGGGTGTGTGGCCTTATGACACACTTCTGGTGATGTCAGGGGGTGTGGCATATGCTAATGAGTTATGCTAATGAGTTCCCCTAGCTCTTTTTCTACAAAATGACCCCTGCTACCATCCCAGTACTAACTGGGGCTGACCCTGATAAAGTTAAGCTAGCCTAGGCCATCCAGGTCAGGGCATACAATTTCTTAAATTTAAACAGGTGCAACGCATACAGTTTGGACCACAGCTTCAGGATTTAACTGCTTCTGAAATAATGTGTGCATGAAAACCATGTAAACTAGAGCTTGGTTTGCTGGGTGCGTCTTCTTGGTATTTTTTTTTTAGCCCTTTCAAGTTCAGTGAGTTCAAGGCTGTCCCCGGCTCACACTTAATATAATCAAGTTGTTATGGTCCCAAGGGAGTTAGGTCATTGATCAGGATTTTGGCTCTTCAGGCTGCAATTATACTCTTTTGTTTTTCAGAAGTAAATCTTTTTCTCTCCAGAACTCCAAGGCCTTGGGTCTTGGCCATGATAAATGGATCCTAATTTGTTAGTGATTTGTACCTGAACCAATGCCAGTGTAGGAATAATAATAATAATAGAAGCAAAAGCAATGGTGTGGGAGTAACTGTTTGGCAATGATGTCAGCACAAATTGTGCAGTTTGGATTGTGGAGTTTTAAATGTTTGTGCGGATGGCACTGAAGGAAACTTAAATAGCTTGGTCATTTCAGGGGCAGCATAATGCACTTCTAGGAGTCTGAGGCTGCCATTACCATCCATTTGTGGGCTATAGCTCTGAAGGAGGGAGGGAAGACAGAGGTTGTTCTTTGGCTCAGCCACCATCATATGGTAGCAGCTCTGCCCACCCACGTCTTTCGCCAGTGGCTTGATAGCTCCTGAGAGAGTGTGACAGCTTGAAATCGCACAGGGATCTTAATAGCAGACTGTGGCGTTTAACCTTGGTCCACGTCCGTAGCCAGATAGTCTAACCAATAGTACCTTAATTTTGTGGTCCACAGTACTTCAGCTTTCATTGCATGCCCACTTCCTACATTCACCTCTGGTTAGTTTCCAGATTTCTATAAGTCAAATCCTACTGTGTTATATATTAGATTAGATGTCCCACTCTGTTGCTTATATTGACTTCTTCGGTGTACTCCGCCTAAAGTCCCAGAGAGAATGGCGGATTATAAGTCATATAAATAAATAAGTAAATTCTGTCTGCTCACTGCTTCTCATATCCCTGAGTTCATGTGGGGTTTTGCTCAAGTGCTGCTTTCTCTTGAGTCACTTCTTCCACCAACTTCATGCCTGTTCCTTGGGGCCCTCCCCTACTTGTTTGTGATATTAGTTTTCCTTACCATTTTCTGCCAACCTAGCAGTTCGATAGCAAGAAATTGCAAGTAGATAAATAGGTACCACTTCAGTGGGAAAGTAACAGCGTTCTGTGCGCCTTGGTGTTTAGTCATGCCGGCCACATGACCACGGAAATGTCTTCGGACAGCGCTGGCTCTTCGGCTTTGAAACTGAGATGAGCACCGCAACCCTAGAGTCAGATTTGACTGGCTTTTGAGCAAGGGAACCTTTACCTTTACCTTTTTACCATTTTACCATTCCTTTGGCCATGCCCATTATGTGCACGCTTAGTACTCCTGCTCCTGTATCCCCCTTCCTGCCAACAGCATACATTCACCAGAGCTTTTTTCCCCCAGCATCATGTTTTCTCTTACAGTCATTCTTCAGGCTCTTGCTTTTCAGACCATTGCTTGCTCTATCCCTTTCCTTCAGCTGCACTGATTCTGGGCTTATGTGCTTCTTGAGACCTCTTTTCCCTTGAACTTTGCAGTCCACGTGGTATCTGTTTTGCCATTGTCCCTAAACAAATGATTTTCTAAATAAATAAATAAAAATAACTAAACCTGAGCTCCCAAGAATGGCAGTTACCTAAATTTGCAATTCCTGCCTATTGGCTGTGCTGCTGTGATGTCACAGAATCCTTGACATCAGAATCTTCACTACCACAAGATGGTACTTTCCAATAAATATTTGTGCCTTGGAACAGTTTGTCTTGGAACCAATGGGGGGGGGAGGGGAGAGAGAGCTGAGTCAAGATGACAAGGGATGAAGTTCTACATCTAAATGCCAAATTAAAAGCTAACAAGTCATTGTGTCCAGATAGCATATTCCGGCGGTTTCTAAGGTCACGGTCACACGCGCAAGATAAAGCGGGGAGTGGGGAAAGGAGGCTATTTCCTCCTAGGG
Organism: Gekko japonicus; assembly: GCF_001447785.1. Lineage (NCBI taxonomy): Eukaryota > Metazoa > Chordata > Lepidosauria > Squamata > Gekkonidae > Gekko > Gekko japonicus. The sequence goes on along the minus strand of NW_015168092.1, from coordinate 414,618 downwards.
ATCCCAAGTCACCGGATCGCCCTGGGGGGAACTCCTCCTCGACGTGCGCGTCACCCGGAAGTGACGGGAGGACGCGGGCACGCTGGGGGCGGGGCCACAGCCATACAAGGGAAAACTCCCAGCGTGTCCGGCGTCCTCCCGTCACTTTTGGGTGACGTGCATGTGGCGCGCGCACCAGACGCTGGCCGGGAGTCCCTCGCTCCCAACGAAGATCAACGTGGCAACCCTATTTCCTCCGGAGGAATGTGGCCTGCAGTTGCGCAATCACACAGTCCTTGGAAGCTGTGGACACAGCCCACCACTGCGTGATCAGACGCAACCATGGGTGAGTCGGGGGGGGGGGTTGTGCCATTTGTTTCCAACATGCTTCAACGAGGGATTGATGAATTGCATCACTGCGCTGAGGGTTCCCTATGGAGTTTGCAATGTTGCACATACCGAGAAAGGGGGGGGGAGAAACAATGGCATGGAGTTGGGATGGCCAGACCATCCCAATGGCATGAGAGCGTGCTGGAGCCATCAGACAGAGGAAAGTCTGCCTGTGGCCCATCGCAACCCATTTACTACCAGATTTTCCCAGGTTTCTTTTTACTCCGCTTCTGTGGTGGAACAAAATGGGTTGGCGATGGCTGCGGGGTGCTTCCCAGATGCTGATGTCTGATCACGCCCGTTAAATCCGCCTGGCATTTGTGCCTGTGGTGGGTCTAATTGTGCGTATGATCACGACCACAGTAACCCAAATGTAAAATTGTTGATAATACAGAATGTTGCTAAAATTGGCCTGCCTACTGTTGGATTGGAAATTGGTAAATGATTTTTTAAGGCAAATTACAAATCTTCATGTCTGTTCTGGGTAGACATAGTTATTTAAGATGTATCAAGTGCAGAGAAGAACAAACTCTACTGAGGAAGTATCAGTATGGCTTCTGCACTTCACTGACCTTTTGGAGTCTTTTGGAAGTGCTGGGTCAGGGTGATCTCGGGACATTCCAAAACACTTTTGATAAAGTTCCTCACTAAAGGCTCCTGGGTACACTGGGTAAAGTGGACTAGCCTTACCTGGATAGCCCAGGATAGCCCAGTCTCATCAGACCTTGGAAAACTAAGCAAGGTTACTAGTCGAATGGAAGATATCCAAGGAAGTCTAGGGTTGCTATTAGGGCTGCCAAGTGGGGGCGGGGGGCAGGTAAACCCCTGCTTCGGAGGCCTGATTTCTGCCGCCACGGAATCGGGCCCCGGGGGGAACTCCGCCCCGGCGTGCGCGTCACCTGGAAGTGAAAACCCTATGGTTTTCCCTTGTATGGCCGTGGCCCCGCCCCCAGCGTGCCCAGCGTGCCTGCGTCACTTCCGGGTGATGCGCGCACACACCCCCGACGCCGGCCGGGAGCCCCCTGCTCCCGGCGAAGAATCACTTGGCAATCCTAGTTGCTATGCAGAGGCAAGCAATGGCAAACCACCTCTGAACGTCTCTTGCCTTGAAAACCCTACAGGGTCACCTTAAGTCAGCTACAACATGAAGGTGAAAAGAGTGGATTGGTTCTCTCATGGTTTAGTAAGTGGCTAAATAGAAAACAGATGGCAGGAATAAATAGCTCTCACAATGAAGAGAATCAAGCTGTGGCGTCCACTAGAGACCTGTATTAGAACTGATGTTATTTAGTTTGCTTACAAATGTTGGAGGGTGAACAGTGAAGCGATCAAGTTTGTGGATGACATCAAATTGTTCATGGTCATGAAAAATGAAATGGGTTGTGAAGAGCTCTTAGACAGATCTCTCCAAATTAGGTTAAAAAGCAACAGTATGGCAAATATGGTTCAGTGTAAGTAAATGTAAAAAGCACACTAGGGCAACCCCCTTTCCCTGAAAACAAAACAGCCAGTATTTAAGTGCTCTTGTATAGACCTACATTGTCCTGTGCAAGTCCATATGGGTTCCCTGCTTATAAAACCTAATCCTAACCTCTTCTCATAATTTTGTTTAAACTATCACAAAAGTGTTGCATATAAATAAAGATAAGGATAACCACAACAGGAAGTCTGTTCCTAGCCTAACCTCACCTGTTTCTCATCATTCCATTACAGCTTGAAAAATATTTGTTTAACTGAATATTGGAGCCTGTGTTAAAAGCAACTGGTTATAGAAATGAACCAATCTCTCACCACTGAATGGTGTAAAGTTAACGTATAAACAAGCAATGGCAAAAATGCACATGTATTTGTATTCCATACTGCAAAACATCTGATGTAAAATGCTAAATAAACTTTGTACTTCTCCTGGGCATCACCGCTTGCGGGGAGGGCGGGGTAAAAATACTTAAATAAATAAATAAATTGCTGGAAATACTAGGCACCACAATGAAATTTCTAGGCACCAGGGTGAATTGGCACTTGGGATTTGTCATCTCTTGAGTTAGAGAATCCTTGAGAATAGTTGGGAAAGGCGATTTCCTCGCTGAAGTCCCAGAGAGCCTCCGCCAGTCAGAGTAGACAATACAAAGCAAGAGGAACCAATGGTTTGACTTAGCATAGGGCAGCTTCGCATGTCCAGGCCAGCCCGATCTCGTCAGATCTCAGAAGCTAAGCAGGATGGGAGACCTCCAAGGAATACCAGGGTTGTGACACTGAGGCAGGCAATGGCAAACCTCCTCTGAATGTTTCTTGGTTTGAAAACTCTACAGGATCGCCACAAGTCAGCTGTGACTTGGTGGCACTTTCCACCACCAGCTTCACATGATTAAGAGAGAGAGAGGAGAGATTGGACTGATACCCTGCCCTTCACTACCTGAAGGAGTCTCAGAGCAGCTTACAATCTCCTTTCCCTTCCTTTCCCCATACAAGACACCCTGTGAGGTAGGTGGAGCTGAGAGAGCTCTTTTGAGAACTGCCCTCGAGAGAACAGCTCTGAGAGAACCTGTAACTGACCCAAGGTCAAACCAGCAGCTGCATGTGGAGGAGTGGGGAATCAAACCTGGTTCTCCCAGATTGGAGTCTGCGCTCCTGACCACTACACCAAATTGGCTCTCCATAATTAATGTATGTCTTCTGGTGAACAAGTGCAACATGGTACACAACCTTAGGACCATACCCTTGGAAGCCTCAAGAATGAGCTAATAGAGTGGTATTAGCAGCTCTGTTCTGCTGAGAGAATACTCATCCCTTATAAAAGAGCTGTTAGAACATCTGTTTGAGGCTTGGCACAGCTGGAAAACAAAAACAAAAAACCCTCTGATTGTATTCTTTCTTCCAAAGCCCTGGGGCAGTTCAGTGTGCTTTGACCTTACTGAGTTTATGGATGTAACCAGTTTTAAGCAAGAAAATTAGAGTTTATTTAAGGCGACTTGGTGTTGTCCTTGCTTTCATATTAATCCATCTTTTGAATGTACTAAGCAGTCTGCAAGCAACATATAGGAAGCTTTTAGTGGGACCAGTCATGATTGATTCATTTCAGTACTTTTAAGCATTTTTCTGTATTCTGGGCCAGAAGTTTTGGCAGAGAGAAAGACTACGGACTCAAGAAGTTCAGTGTAAGAATAGCACAATCTGTTCACAGTCTTGCACTCACACAACATCTCATCCTCTGTGTGGTTCTATACTTTTCTAGCAATTTGTAAAGAGGCCTTCCACCTAACATTTAAAAATACTTTAATAATACATGAGTGAAAGTACTTCGGATAAACAGCTATTCAGTGTTCTGTAATAATGAAATTGAGAGTTGATACCTTATAGGGATGTTTCCCTAGCTGCTTTTTAGTACACGTTTAATGTGTCACTGCTGCCTCTTTGTATTTGGTGTAGTGGTTAAGAGCCTGGACTGTAATCTGGGAGAACTGGGTTTAATTCCCCACTCCTTCACATGCAGCTGCAGGTGTGACCTTGGGTCAGTCATAAGTTCTTTCAGAGCTGTTCTCTCAAGGGCAGTTCTCGAAAGAGCTCTCTCAGCCCCACCTACCTCACAGGGTGTCTGTTGGTGGGAGAGGAAGGGAAAGGGATTGTAAGCCACTCTGAGACTCCTTCAGGTAGTGAAGGGCGAGGCACAAATCCAATCTCTTCCTCCTCCAGAATCTGAAAGAGGAATTACCAGTGTTCAGTGTTGGGTTATGTGAGATAAGCTACTGTGCTGACCCCTCCTGACTATTCTCTTCTCTCGACTCCCTGTCTTCTCTGGATCAAACTAGATAAGATAGCTCATGATCTGTGACCACCTTTTTTTAAAAGAAGAAAAGCTTATCAGTAGTTGTATGAAGCCCTGACTCAGATCAAGACCAGAGAGGTGGGCAAGGAGAGAGAGTTCTCTTTTTATCCAGTCGCAGAACTCCTGTCAGCTGACAAGAGTTGTGCCCTCTGTTTCATCCTCTTCAAACCTTGTTTCTTTAATGCAACTGCCTATTCTGTACTTCAGTCCCTTTTTAACAGGACAGGCAAGATATAAATATTTCAGTCACTCCCTTCATCTTCCACCTCTCCTGAGCTTGCTACACCCAGCTCAGTGTTTCAGTCCGTACTGTCACTGCAGCCTCTCCTGTCCCTGGACTTTTTCTCTCAGCCTTGTGCAGGTCGATCTTTTCCAGTGTTACGTTTTCCTTTAATCCCCTTCTCTTCCCGTTTCTCTTTCTGTGTGCCTTCTCCCTCACTCTGCTCCCTTAGGCCTTGATTTCCAAACCCACTACCAACTCTGGTTTCAGCCTTCAGTGATCGGGGCATTCTTCTAAGGGTGCCAACCTCTTGGTATTACAACTGGTCTCCAGTTTCCCTGGAGAAAATGGCTGCCTTGGAGAGCGGACTCTGTGGCGTTATACCTTGCTGAGGTCCCTTCGAGTCCCAAACTTTGCCCTCCCCAGGCTCCACCCCCAAAATCTCCAGGAATTTCCCAACCAGGAGTTAGCAACCCTACCTTCTTCCCTTCTGTTCATACTTCCAGCACACTTCATACAGCCCTCTCCTGCCCTCAGGCTAGGGCAAGCCTTTTCTGAACTCCACAGGTTCTTTTCACAGAGCCTGCCATATTTATTAGTATTCCATCTTTTGGGTTTTCCCTCTTTGTATTCATCAGCTAGAATGTTTATGAGTATTCTTGTGTATCCCAGCAGTTTCACTAAATGTCCAGGATGTATTCACAAGTGACTGGAAGAATACCAATGGCAACAGCCAGTTTTGAGCTTGTTTTATATAAGTCATGGAAGCCATGACTTGGAAACCATTCGAAGATTTTGGTACGTGGTTTGTGGGATTAGGACATCTGACCACCTGGCCTGATATGAAAGGAATCGGCCTTGGAGTCTGTTGTTCTGGGACAGGGTTACCATACCCCAGTTCGAGGTGGGGAATTCCCTGCTTTTGTGGGCTCCTGCATGCTGCCAGCCACTTGGCCGGCAGGAGGAAATCCCCCCCCCAAGAGCAACATAGGGTGATGCGCCAATGTCACATGGAAGTGACCGTAGGCACGTTGGTGACATCGGGGGGTGACACTCTGGTTCTTAGGCAAAACTCTATGGTTTGAGGGAGATTTTACCATAGAGTTTTGCCCCAAAACCAGAATGCCGCCCCTGATGTGCCTATGTCACTTCCGGTGACATCAGCACATCGGGGGCGACGTTTCCAGCTCCTGGAGTGTCCCCGCAGCCCCCACTTGGCATCTCGAAGAGACCTGGCAGCCCTATTCTGGGATCTGCTTGTATTCATGCTGGATGAGTATTTTTGTTTTGTTTTGTTTTGTTTCTCCAAGCTGCTTGATAGCAGAGCTTGTGCCCTTGTTACCCAGGCACTGTCTCTATTGTGAACAGTTAAGGGTTCTCCCCCCCACCCCCTTCCAAGGCTGTCAGTCTGGCACCTTCTGCAAGCCTAACATTTATCTTTTAAAATGGTGAGTGCAACTCCATGTATCATTCATTATATTTATTTTTAGAACCTGCCGTGGGGGCTTATGCTGGCAGAAATGAAACCAAGGGAAATAAAACCAGTACTCTCTCTCTCTCTTTTTTAACGACTACAGATTTGTAGCAACATTGTAGCACTGTATTTCCACACAATGGGAAGTGGTGGAGGCAAAGCTAACGTTGTGCTTAGTTGACAGAATCTATAGATTTATGGCTTCCCTGTTCTCTCCTCTCTATGCTGTGGAATGAATGCTACCCATAGTTTGTTGCGACAGACACTACTGTGCATTGATCCACGCTTGAGAGAGGATACATGTTCTTTAATAGTGTGTGGCCGGCATAGCTTTCTGTGCGGTCATCTGTATGCCTGTGTGCAACATACTGAATCGTACTTCTTTATTCAGGTTGGTAGCTGTGTTGGTCTGAAGCCGCAGAACAAAGTTTGAGTCCAGTGGCACCTTTAAGATGAACAAAATCTAATTCAAGGTATGCTTGGGGGTTGCATAACTAGTTAGCATGCCAGAGTCTCGTTCGTGATCAGAATTAACCAGGCAAATCGCTCCACCATGCACCACCAACCACAGAATTGAGAAAGAGCTATCAGTCTGTCAAACCTTTCCGTGTCTGGGCCAGGTGAGGTCTCCCCCGAGCATACCTTGAATTAAACCCTGTTGGTCTTAAAGGTGCTACCAGACGCAAACTTTGTTCCAGTACTTCTATATACGATGGATGCTGTGTACCAAAATGATTATTACTATTCTGAACAACTGAGGCAAAAATGAAGAGGTTCTCTTCAACTTCTGTTTGCTGCTATTGGATTGTTTGTAGAATCAAGAAACTATATGAGGGCTGCCTTTGGGACCTCCCTGGCTGGGCCTCCCCTCCAAGTTTTGTGGCTTGAGCTCCATGGCAATGCCCCATTTGCTATGCTGGCCGGTGGTGAGCCAGAGAGACGGCTCACATCTGGGGCAATGGTGGCTTGCCCAGCATATGGCAAGGAGGTGGTCTGGAATGACCCTGGCCTTGGCCTGTTCCCACACTTGGGGCTTTGGCTCTTGCTGCAAAAAAGCTGTAAATATTCAGTAAAGTCACCTGTAGTTAAACCGCTTGAGAGAGGATACATGTTCTTTAATAGTGTGTGGCCGGCATAGCTTTCTGTGCGGTCATCTGTATGCCTGTGTGCAACATACTGAATCGTACTTCTTTATTCAGGTTGGTAGCTGTGTTGGTCTGAAGCCGCAGAACAAAGTTTGAGTCCAGTGGCACCTTTAAGATGAACAAAGTCTAATTCAAGGTATGCTTGGGGGTTGCATAACTAGTTAGCATGCCAGAGTCTCGTTCGTGATCAGAATTAACCAGGCAAATCGCTCCACCAGCTAAGAACGGTCATGCACCACCAACCACAGAATTGAGAAAGAGCTATCAGTCTGTCAATCCTTTTCGTGTCTGGCCCAGGTGAGGTCTCCCCCGAGCATACCTTGAATTAAACTCTGTTGGTCTTAAAGGTGCTACTAGACTCAGATTTTGTTCCAATACTTCTATATATGATGGATGCTGTGTACCAAAATGATGATTACTATTCTGAACAACTGTGGCAAAAATGAAGAGGTTCTCTTCAACTTCAGTTCGCTGCTATTGGATTGTTTGTAGAATCAAGAAACTATACGAGGACCTCCCTGGCTGGGCGTCCCCTCCAGGTTTTGTGGCTTGAGCTACATGGCAGTACTCCATTTGCTATGCTGGCTGGTGTTGAGCCAGAGAGATGGCTCACATCTGGGGCAATGGTGGCTTGCCCAGCATATGGCAAGGAGGTGGTCTGGAATGACCCTGGCCTTGGCCTATTCCCACACTTGGGGCTTTGGCCCTTACTGCAAAAAAGTAAAGTCGCCTGTAGTTAAACACAACCTGGTGTCCATCTCTTTCTTCCGACTTGGAGAAGGAGAGAAGATTGGATTTATACCCCGCCCTTCACTACCCAAAGGTGTCTCAGAGCGGCTTACAAACGCCTTTCCCTTTCCCTCCCCACAACAGACACCCTGTGAGGTAGGTGGGGCTGAGAGAGCTCTGACAGAAACTGCTCTTTTTCAAGAACAGCTCTTATCAGAGCTACGGCATCCAACCAGGTGCAAGTGGAGGAGTGGGGAATCAAACCCGGTTCTCCCAGATTAGAGTCCATGCACTTAACCACTACACCAAACTGGCTTGGGGGGCAATATAAGGATGCAAGGAAAGCCAACATAGTATACATAGTGATTCTAGGAGATCTCTCCAATCTGGGCCCTGACCAGAGCCAAACCCGCTTCTTCTTCAGGCCAGCCAGAGAAGTACCTGGCCACTCTCTGTTTTCATTAGGAATGATCAGAACTTGTTTCATTTCAACGAAAATTCCTTTTTGTAAATTTGTTACCAGTCAGGTTTATTTTTATTGCTTTCATTTCTATTGGTTTCAATGGGATCTCCAGTATGGCACCATCCATCTTTATTTTCCAACTTGTTCAAATACAGTTTTCAAAGGCTGTAGTCCTCATCCACAGAATTCCACCTACCAAATGTCAGATCTTCCCTGCCAAATTTCAGACATACAGGAGAAAGGTTCCCTGTGCTGTAGGACATCCACTTTCTCTCCTGATTCAGATGGAAAGGAGTTATAATTATGTGATGGTGTTGGTGGGAAGTGCTGTCAAGTCACAGCTGACTTTTGATGACCCCGTAGGGTTTTCAAGGCAAGAGACGTTCAGAGACAGTTTGCCATTGCCTGCCTCTGTGTCGTGTTCCTGGTATTCCTTGGAGGTTTCCCATCCAAATACTAGCCAAGGCCAAACTTACTTAGTTTCCAAAATCTGACAAGATTGGGCTAGCCTGGTCTACCCAGGTTAGGGCTCATTATGTCTTACCCGCAATTAATTACGTAACTCCGAATGACCTTCATACCATGCTGTATGTCAAACCTATAGTTCTTTGGCATTCACTGTGTGCGGTTTCTGTACAGAAGGTACATTCTCAGTCAAAAGCCTTTTAAAAACCACTTCATACTTCTTAAGTTAAAAAAGACGTTTATGAGATTGATCAAGCAAGTAAATAATTATTCAGAAAGTGTGTAGATTTGAAAGTGTAATACTCCTACTCATCAGAGTTTTTTTAAAAAATTCAATTGTTGGTTCGCATTACCTTTGGGCACATCATCACTTTGGCCAAAGATAGTTACACACCACCTTTGATGCAATAACAGGTCTGTTAGGTAGCATTCCCTTGTCATTTTTGTATACTCAAGTCACTGGGAAGATGCTGCATTAATGATGAATTAGTGAAGTTTAGTTGCTTTAAATTTAATTGTGTTCTGGTGTTTTGAGCTTAGCTTTCTGGTCGTGGGGTGTTGTAATTGGGAGGGTGTGTGGCACAGTGGTAGAGCACATAGTTTGCATGCGGAAGGTTCCTGGTTCAGAGCAGGTAGTGGCGAAGATCTTTTCCTGCTCGAGATCATGGACAGTTGCTGCCTGCTAGAGTAGCGAACCCTGGATTAAATGGATCAGTTACATGACTTAGTAGAAGACAGCTTTGTACGTTCAGTTCAAAGCCTGTGTTTGCTTAGAGTGTTACAGCTGTCAAGTGGAGTATTTACATTAAGGGCAATGTTCTCAAACTTTTGATCCTGGAGTATAGCTGAGCTTATTTTCTGGAGGCACATTTTACTTAATCCCCCAAAATAGAGAAAACTATGTACATCAGTTTTAAGAGCAATGAGTAGGCATCCTCCTTGTGGTTATAAGATAGCCCAGCGAATGCTTTCTCCTGGAATCCCAACCCCTTTTTGTTCTGAACTTTCTGTTGAATAATGATACTATGGAGATTCCCCTACACCCAGCAGGTTATCGCTGGGAATCTCGTAATGATGTCACTATCCAATACTGGCAGAAAGCATTGGAGAACAGTGGGAAGTGCAGTGGGTAAATCCAATATGGTTAATTTTTCAAGGCATAATTCATCTCGCCTGCTTGTGTGCCCTGGCACACAGCTTGGGGATTATGGATTTGTGGTTTCAAGCAAAGCTACCATTCTGTGACTGAAGAAAAAGATATGTGCAGCTGTACTGATTGGAAAACATTCCTGTCAATTTCTTTATCTCCTGGCTCAATTTGTTCCTCTCTTAATTTTCCACTTACTCTAAGCAAATCAGCCGGCAGTAGTATAGAATACATCTGAATACTACAGAATAATATTTTTAAAGCAGCTCAGACAGTAGACAGAAGAAAGGCAAGAGAAGCTTATGACATCCTTTATTTGGAAGCAATAGGAAGCCATGGGACTTATGTCCACGTAAATGTATCTGCATGCCTGCCCTTTGGATATTTACGCAACAGAAAGTCCCGTTGTGTCCAGTGAAGCTGACTCCCACATTGGTGGTGGAAAGTGCTGTCAAGTCACAGCTGACTTATGGCAACCCCACAGAGTTTTCAAGGCAAGAGACATTCAGAGGTGGTTTGCCATTGGTCTCCCATCCAAATACCGACCAGGGCCGACCCTGCCTAGCTTCTGAGATCTGATGAGATAAGGCTAGCCTGGGCTATCCAGGTCAGGGCACATTAGATTATATAAAATTGCAAACATAGGATCAGAACAGTAATAAAAATTGTGTAGCAGGTGTAGCCTTCCATTTCATAAATTAGATCTCTGCCTGCTTTGGGTGTAATTTTCATTTTTTGAAAGAGGCTGTGCAAAGGTGTTAGACTAGAATTTTTTAAAAAGTTTTCTGTAGTTAGGTTGAGATCTCAAAGGAACAGGGAATCCGCTTGGAAATACTAAACTCTGAAGATAGTTTGTTTTGGGGTGGTTGGCTCGATTAGTAAAATGTAACTTGACACACTGAGCTGCAAACACGTGACAGGAAGTAGGGGAGCATGAGGTGTAACTTACTGGTGGAGGGGATCCACATATGTGGAGCACTGGAGGACCAGCGTGTTTTGGGTGTGGGGGTGGAAATAACTAGACCAGACAGTGATGAGAGGGAGAAGAGAGAAAAGGAGATGGATGAAGGGGACTTGGGAGGATGACTCTAAACCTGCTTAATTGAAAAAGCAGCCTTACCTCACCATAGTATTGTTCCCGACAGCATAAAAGCAAAGAGAGGCAAGAAGTTGAGTGCCCTTCCTCTTTCTGCTTGTGCACTAGCAACAGATTCTTCAAAAAAATGTCAAGTAATGGCAGCTCTTTGGTGGCCTGATGGTCCCTAACCATGTGTTGAAGTCCACTATCGTAGAGGGTCATCTCTGTGCATCAGTTCTATGACCAGATCAGCAGGTGTGATTTAAAACACTTGAACAGGCTATTGTTTCTCTTGCTGGCTACAGTCCAACACAGAATGGAACGAGTGTAAGTCCCCTTATTCAGATAGTCTTAGCTGCATGCTGTTCCATTTTAATAGCTACCTGGGGTTTTGCAACTTACATCCTCAGTCCAACAGCCTGTGAAAAACTTCAGATTCTGACACACCTGAGGAAGGACTGTATGCCATTATCAGCATATCTCTCCTTGCTCGAGATTTGATGCAATTTACCATGTTGTCCATGGCTGATCAAGCGTTGCCGGATGCGTTTCTAAGGGTCAGGAGCTGTGAAGTGAAGCTGATATGGTGACATTCTGGATATGCCAAGAAGTCATTGAAGTGTAATCATGAATACAATATAAGACATTTTAAAGATATGTCTTTGAAATGGATCTTCACTGATACCAGTGTTTACAGCTTAATTCTGTAATATTTCCCCTGGTATTCGGAACTGGATCATTTTGGTGTCTTAGACTGTGAATGTTCAAATGGGGCCTTATATTTTCAACTTACCCTTTCAAAGTATTTAGTGCGTTTTGTAAAATGACAGATGAAAACAAAAATAAGTACTACTACTAATGTCTCACAGGAAAGCCAGTTCTGCCTTTTGTGCAAAGTATTGCATAGGCTGGACGTAATGGCTGGTCCAAATCGATGCATTTGGAATGTTGCAAAAGCAGCTTCAGGACTATTTTCATTAGCTCTGTCCCCATGCATATCCACTCTTACATACCCTTCTATTAAAAATAAGGTTGCCAATAATTTTGCCTTGAGATGTTTCTCTGTGTCTTTCATTAGTGTGTGGTATAGCAAGCTGTGAGATGTAACTTCTACTTTCACCTCACCACAGCAAAGGCTGTACTTGTCAAACATTTCCACGCCATGCATAGAAGCATTCTTTCCCCCCTCCCTCAATTAGGTATTCTTTGTATTTTAATGAAAGCGTGCTTCTGACATTTTTTCTTACAGAACACTTTCCATCCCCCACATGCCCTTTCAGTGGTTAAAAAGCGAAGGAGAAGAAAGTTGGGGGAGGGAAGGGTAGAATGAAACCCTTTGGTCTGACAGTATAGAGATGATAGGCATCCATGTATGTGTGTCCTTGTGTGCCTTCAAATACTGCACCCTCACACTTCAAATTTTTTCCTGGTGTCTTGTCTGAAGAACCCTGTGGATTCCATTACCTGATGCGCACCTTCACCATATCCTTTGGTGGAGGAATTCTTCCTTTCCAGTCTGACTAGACACATCACTAGGGCTGTAGAAGTACTTGTAGTAGATCTTTTGCACAGTAGTAAAATGTACACATTAAATCTGCTCATTTGCTGTGGTCACACAGACTAAATAATCCACTTTCAGTGCACCTTCCAATTGGATTTTGCCAGTTCACACAGTAAAATCCAGTTGGAAAGTGGATTATTTAGTGTATGTGACTGCACATTAATTCCTCAATATTAAAAAAAGAAGTCCAGACGCCCTTTTTAATCAGAACCCTTTACTTTCTTGCAGGGGTCGTTTCATAGAAAAAGAGCTAGGGGAACTCGTTAGCATAGCTCATTAGCATATGCCACACCCCCTGACATCAGGGGCCCGGCGGTGGACCTGCAAGGCCGGCGGGAGTGCGAGGAAGCCCCGCCAAGGCCCTCCCTGGCCCAGGCAGGCAGGGGTGGGGAGAGGCGGGGAGGAAGCAACTTAACCCTCCCTCTTCTCCTGCTTCCTCCTGGCTGAATGAGGGCCGGAAGCGGGGCAGCTGGAAGCAGGGGGCGGGGCTTCGTCGTGTGCCTCGCCCCCGCACCTCACCCGGGGGAACTGCGATCCCCCGCGATTCCCCCTGAATCGACCTCTGCTTTCTTGTAGGCACCAGGTTAAAACACATCTCTTTTTTTACTCAGGCTTTTTAGGGGTTGTATCTTAACATCTTTCTAATGTTCTGCCTCTGTTTTATGCGTATTTTTATTAGAGTTGCCAACTCCAGGCTGGGAAATTCCTGGAGATTCAGGGCCAGGCTATTCCAGAGGGCCTTCTGCTGATAGTTACTGTTTCTGAACTCTGGGATGTTGTTAACTATTACACCTGTTGTTGATAAAAGTTGTGAAGAGATGAGTGGAAGTTGTAAAGAGATGATGAGTATTTCTAGTTGTGAAGAAGTTGTAAAGAGATTAGTGTTTCTGATTAGTGTTTATTATGGCCAGATTTTAGTCCGTTCATGTTGCATTGTGAACCATAGCTCCGTCTGGAGCGTGTGCCGCACGCACATCACCCGGAAGTGACGGGAGGACGTCAGGCACGCTGGGGGCGGGGCCACGGCCATTCAAGGGAAAACCATAAAGTTTTCCCTTGTATGGCCATGGCCCCGTCCCCAGCGTGCCTGGTGTCTTCCCGTCACTTCCGGGTGACGCGCACATCGGGGCCGAGTTCCCCCCCGGGGGGGACTTGGGATCCCTACTGGCAATCCTAGTTTTCACACTGCTTGTGTTTTAATTGTAAGCTGCCTCAAGCAGGACTCTGGAGCGGTAGCATAGAAATAGTTTCAATAAATAAATAAATACAATCAATCCAGTATGACTTTCCTAGACATTGAACATTTTTGTGAGTCCCTTCTCCATGTTATAGTATAACACCCCCTCCCCAGATCCTGATTTTCTTGGCCTTTAGAAAAGCCTGTAAAACCAGGCTATTCCAGAGGGCCTTCTGCTGATAGTTACTGTTTCTGAACTCTAGGATGTTGTTAACTATTACACGTGTTGTTGATAAAAGTTGTGAAGAGATGAGTGGAAGTTGTAAAGAGATGATGAGTATTTCTAGTTGTGAAGAAGTTGTAAAGAGATTAGTGTTTCTGATTGCTTTTATTATGGCCAGTTTTATTCCGTTCATGTTGCATCGTGAACCATAGAAACTGTTCTGTTAATCCATGCTTTTAAAAGAAAACTCACTGTTCAAAATTCTGAATGTTATGGCTCAACAGCAAATAAAGGGCTAAAGTGTTGTTTGATAGACCCGTGAGAGATCCTTCAGGATTTCTGTGTCTTTCTAGGCCCTCCCATTGGGCTAATATCTTTGTCACTGCAGGAAAATGGGAAAGGTTTGTTCCTTACTAATCAAGGGGGCCGAAATATCCTCTGTCTGCTGCCCCTAGTAATGTAGCTATCAGCCACTGATGAAGCAGGCAGAGAATCCTGCACTGCAATTCTTTTACCAAATAAAGGATAACAAGAAATTCCAGGCAGGCTTCCAGGTATCCAAACAAATTTCAAGCCAAGCTTGCAAACAAACCTGAGCATAAAAATACAGAGTTAACATTCAGAGAATTGAAGACTGAAGGAATTAAATGCATATGTTAACTTGGAGATACAAACCAGATAGGAACAGGGCATTAGAGCTCCCCCACCCTGCTGTGTTCTTTAGACCAGCCTTGTTCTGTGTGTTCCCCTTTGGCTGTGCTAGAAAAATCCCTGCTACCAATAAGGCAATTGCTGATGAGGTTTCGTAGATCCTCTTTATGATGAGATGGATCATTAGTAGGCTGCAGGCTTAAAATTCTACTCTGCTTTCTTGCGTTAGAGCAGAGGTGTCGAACTCATTTGTAATGAAGGCTGGATCTGACATAAATGAGACCTTGTTGGGCCGGGCCACATGTGTCATAAAATGTAATGCCAGGTAGCGGAGACAGAAACTTTATAAAGGACACAAACACAAAGGGTGTTTTTTTTTACTTAAAATAAAAACATGCTTAAAACATGAGCACTCTTGCAATATTTTGTTTATTTAACGGTGTCTGATAACTGACACCTCTTGCTCTGAATTACTGCATCAAAATGTCTGTGCTGTTGCAATCTTATGCTATTCAGGTGTGTATCTGTAAACTGCAAACCTACAATGGCGCAGCCGCAGCAGAAGAAGAAGCAGAAGACAGCCAGTTCTACTGCGGGCCTGATAGAAACCCTCCAGCCCCCGGGGCCACATGTTTGACAACCATGAGTTAGAGGATCATCATTGTTGATAAAATGCAACTGGCTGCAGTGGTAGGTAACTGGGTGGTGGGGCAACCAGTTGGATGTTAATGATGCACTCATGGGAGCTTTAGAAGTATGTTCGTAGCTCTGAATCTTGGATGGCCAAAGCTGCAGAAAGAATGTTTGGCTAGATGGGCCTTTCGCTGACTAAAGACAGTACTTTCTGAGCCCTTGTGTTCATCGCCAGCAGCAAGCTTCCATAACTGGGGTTTACCTTCTAATATTCTGAGGCGGTTTTGATGTTGGTTAAAGTATCGGTGTGGATGGCTTTAAAAGGTTATTAGGCAGATTCATGGAGGATAGGTCTGTCAATGAAAACTTCTGTTTTCTGATACATGATTAGCACTCTGTATCCAGTCATAAATGTGGAAGATTGAATAGCCTAGCACTCTTAGCAGAAGTGCTGCCACCCACAGTCAACATTTATGTATCCTTGGAGCCAAATGAAAGAAACAAAGTGGCGAGGAAATAGCGCTATAGAACTTTGCCTCTGGGGCTTGGATGTCTGCTAAATCAGCATGGGAAAGGACAGTGTGGACCAATAGGTAAAGTGTCTGTTTTGAGCAGGGGAGCTATTGTTGTTCTTCTGTCACACATGCTTGTTCAGTCATTGGGGTCACAGGGCACCAGCCTTTTGCCAGGTAAGGGAGAAGGAAGGCACTAAAGCAGAGTGGCCAAACTTGCTTCATGTAAGAACCACATAGACTAAATATCAGATGCTTGAGAGCCGCAAGGTGACTTTGGGGGAAGTTTTGGGGAGTGGCCTGAAAGTGACATCACAGGAAGGGGTGGGGTTTTGGTGCAGGAGAGGTGGAGTTTAGGAAGTGAAATCACCTGACCTTTGACCCTTATACCTGAAATAAAACAGTTTTTGTCTTAAGCACTGGGGACTCTCTCTTCTCCCCTGTATCTGGAATAAAACATTTTTGTTCTTAAACATAGGGGACTCCCCCCACCCCCAATACTTGGAATAAAATATTTTTGGTCTTAAACACAGGGCACTCCCCCCCCCCATACCTGGAATATAACATTTTTGGTCATAAACACAGGGGACTCTATACCTGGAATAAAACTTTTTTGGTCTTAAACACAGGAGACCCCCCCCCCCCATCTTATACCTGAAATAAAATGTTGTGAAGATGGCAATCAGGTAATGTTCCTGTGAAGTGCTTTAAACACAGAAAACGTCTTTACCTTCTTCCCACATAACAAATAAAACTTTTCTCTTTAATAAAATGGAAACAGCCCACACTGGATGTGGGGGGAGGGAAGGCATTCAAAATGGCCATATTCAAGTAAGATACCTGGGACAGAGGGGGAGAGCATCTGCTTGGCATGTAGGGAATTCCCGGTTCAATTACTGATCTCCCCCACTAGAGCGCATGAGAGACAGTGCCCCAATCTCTGTGGCCCTCGGAAGGTCAGCTCAGCACGCACACCGCCACCCACCACCGCCTGCTCGGCAGAGGCATCCCCTTCCAATCCAAGATGGGTCAGCTGGCCTTGCCCTGGCCTGCCGGAATAAAACTTTTTTGGTCTTAAACACAGGGACTCCCCCCCCCCCCCATACCTGGAATATAACATTTTTGGTCATAAACACAGGGGACTCTCCCCCCCTCCTGATACCTGGAATAAAACATATTTGGTCTTAAACAGACTCCCCCCCCCCCCCATCTTATACCTGAAATAAAATGTTGTGAAGATGGCAATCAGGTAATGTTCCTGTGAAGTGCTTTAAACACAGAAAACTTCTTTACCTTCTTCCCACATAACAAATAAAACTTTTCTCTTTGATAAAATGGAAACAGCCCACACTGGATGTGGGGGGAGTGAAGGCATTCAAAATGGCCATATTCAAGTAAGATACCTGGGACAGAGGGGGAGAGCATCTGCTTGGCATGTAGGAAATTCCCGTTTCAATGACTGATCTCCCCCACCAGAGCGCATGAGAGACAGCGCCCCAATCTCTGTGGCCCTCGGAAGGTCAGCTCAGCATGCACACTGCCACCCACCACCGTCTGCTCGGCAGGGGCATCCCCTTCCAATCAAGGATGGGTCAGCTGGCCCTGCCCTGGCCCAGCCTGCCAGGAGCCCAGCAGCCAGGCAGCAGCAAAGCCCTGCTGGCCACAAAGAGGGCAGCCACTGCCGTGGGGTGATCTGATGGCACCCTCCGGGCATCATCGCCACCAGAGGAGTCGGGCTTGGCTGCCTGCCAGAGAAGGCTGCCCGTGGAGGTCTCTGCCCCCATGGCTTGGAAGAGGAGACTCTCTTTCCCCCCCCAGTCAGGCTAGGGAGGCCGCAGGCAACGTGAGCATGCTCCAAGCCTCCCCCTGCAAAGGAAACCCCGCCACCCACCCTGGAGCGGCTTCCTGCTGCCTTTGCACTCCTTCCGTCACCGCCATCCCACCCGCCTGCACTGGCTCTCTCCTCCTCCCCTCCCCCATCCTTCTCCCTCTGCCCGCCCTGGAGACCCGCACACTGCCTTCCCTCCTCTCACTCCCCCCATCCCATCCCCTTCCCCCCTGCCCGAGAGAGTGAGCAAATGCACACGCGGTTTAGGGGGGCCATGGTGTGTGGAAAGCCTCGCGAGCCACAGAAGGCAGCTCCAAGAGCTGCATGTGGCTTGCAAGTCGCAGTTTGGCCACCCGTGCACTAGAGCAGCAACAAGGAAACACATGGCCCCACAAGCACAGAAAAACATTCCTGTTATCTCCCCAATAGGACACTGGAGAAACGCACTTGAACCTTGGGCTCCTTCTCCTTGAACAGGAGCCATGGGTTTGAATCTCACCAACGGTAATCCCTAGCCAAAACGTAAAGCTCACCTTTCTGCCAACAGCAGGCCAATGAGCAGCGAAACAGAAGAAGGCGGCCAGACTAGAACCCACACCTATGACCCAACTTGTCAGACAGGAGGAAGACATAGAGCGTTAGGAATGTCCCAAAAGCCATGGCATTGAAATTGCCATATATACCAGGGCAGAGAGAAGTGTAGAGAAAGGCCCGGCACACTACACATCCTCCATTCAAGCCTCGCATGGTTGGTTAAGCTGCTAGACATTCCTCGAAGGAGTCCAGGGCACAGCTGAGGCTTCGGACCATCAAACAATAGCACCCGGGCAGGTTGCTAACAACCTGGAAGGGGGAAAAAATGTCCTGTCCCTTTAATAGGGGCTTAAGGTGTGGAAATGGGTAGCTGAGACTCTTCATGGTATGGAGGTAAGCAACATCACCTGGTAAATAGCATCTGTTAAGAGGGTAGGACATTTCGTTTCTCCAGGCTCTTGGTGACCCTACTTGACTGCCATATATATATGCCTGTCGTTTGGTCAGCAGTCCCTTATGTTCCATCCCCTCTGCTGCATTCAGGTATTCATTACTGCTGCCTGCTCTGGTTAATCTCAGCAGCCCTCGTGCTCCACCCCTGCCCCACCCGTCATGCAACCTGTATGGTCTGTGAGACCCTAGCAGGGACCAGAGGGGTTGTACAGCCCAAGGAGCCATTCCCGCCAAAGCCAAAGCAGAGTTTATTTTATTTTTATTTATTTAACCTTAGATTTGATATACTGCCCTAACCCCCGTAGGGGTCTCTGGGCGGTTTACATGGGGGAAGTGCTAATCACATTTATACCCTAACTTAGGCCACATTATTCTTGGGGGGTGGAGGCTGATATTCCTTCGGTCCGGCTTTTTGGCTCCATTCCCGGAAGTCTACTGGCTGGAAGTTTCTTCTGGCGCTCAGGTCAACATCCTCCTCCGGCCGGCTGCGTCCCTCAGGCTCCGCCGCGCCCATGGATGACGTCACCGCGCGCCTCCACCTCCACTAAGTGACAGCCGCCTGCTGTTCCTGCCGCTGGCCACCAGGGATTGCTCCTCCGGTCCAGTTGTGCAGACAGCGGAGGATGCTCTCATCCTGTCCCAGTGCAGGTCTCGTGCCAAAGAAACTTGAGGCCAGTCAGAAGCCGGAAGTGTGAACCAACCCCAAGCTATCAAGCCCCTAAACAAATATAGACACCGCGATGAAACAATCCACACATTTATCCCCCCCCCCGGCGAAAAAAGAGAGAGTCAGGCATAGAGTCTGGAAATCAAGGCAGGCAAATGGAGTTTCCTGCTCTCTTGTTCCTGCGCTCCTCCTCTGCCTTTGTAAGCGGCGCTGACAGAATTGTCCCCATCGCTACAGGCTCACGATGGGGACAACAGGTGCTGGTTGGTTAAGCACCTTGCAACTGTGCTGGATCCAGAATTGAACAAGAAAAAGAAGAGATTGGATTTATACCCCGCCCTTCACTACCCAAAGGTGTCTCAGAGCAGCTTACAAACTCCTTTCCCTTCCCCTCCCCACAACAGACCCCCTATGAGGTAGGTGGGGCTGAGAGAGCTCTTGACAGAAACTGCTCTTTTTCAAGGACAGCTCTTATCAGAACTACGGCTTGCCCAAGGTCATCCAGCCAGGTGCAAGTGGAGGAGTGGGGAATCAAACCCGGTCCTCCCAGATTAGAGTCCGCGCACTTAACCACTACACCAAACTAGCTGACAGCTACACAGCAGAATGTCTCTAGAGGCACACTGGTTACCGCAGCTGCAATTCACACTATAGCTTTATTACATGGTTGGCACTGGGCTGTGCCCCTGCTGGATGGCTGTCTGGGAAGGGTCAAAAGAGACGCAGTCGTGTACTGCAGTAGCAAAAAAACCCAGCAAGTGGGCTCCAAAACTGATACATGGTGCTCTAACCATTCCTTAGTCCCCCACCCCACCCCAGCTTGAGATTCCAATGCTAGGATGTGCCCTTTGGGAGACAGACGGAGTATACCCACTGAGCCAATACTTAACCATTCCTTGTAGGAAGCTGCAGTGTAAGTGTGTCTCCACTGTCTACTGGGGCTGCTCCTTGGGGCTCTGATCCTGCAAGATAATAGTGTCTGCCTGGCAGTAGTAAAGGTTAGTGAGCAATGGCCAGAATTCACCCAGAACTGTGGTTGTGCCCCCTGTGCGGTGTGTGTGTGTATGTGTTACACAAGCATAACACAACACTGCCTGTACAGTGATACGTGTGTGTAAAGTGCTGTTAAGTTGCAACTAGGGTTGTCAAATCGACTTACCTCGCCGGCGGGGGACTCTGGGGTGGCTCCCGGAGCACGCGCACCGCATGCACGTCACAGGGAAGTGACGTCATGACGCCGGGCACGCTGGGGGCGGGGCCACAGCCATTTGAGGGGAAAACATAGAGTTTTCCCCTCAAATGGCTGTGACCCCGCCCCCAGCGTGCCCGGCGTCATGACGTCACTTCCTTGTGACATGCACGCGGGGGTGGGGTTTCCCCGGGGCCCAATTCCGCGGGGGTGGAAATCGGACCTCCAAAGCGGGGGGAAATCTGCCCCCTGGGGGGATTTGGCAGCCCTAGTTGCAACTGACTTCTGGCGACCTCAGCAAGGGGCTTTCAAGGCAAATGAGAAGTGGAGGTGGTTTGCCATTGCCTTCATCTGCAGAGTCTTCCTCAATGGTCTCCCTTCCAAGTACCGATGCTGCTTAGCTGCTGGGATCTGATGAGATCGGGCTATACTGTGCTGCCGTCTGTACAGTGCATACTTCAACTGCTGCCAACTTTTAAGGGAGGAAGTGTTCTGGTAAGGATAAGCAGAGTAAGTTCATGTGGGACAGGATGTGGAGAACCATTTGCAATAGTCATGGCTTGAGGCACAGGATTCCTCTTTTCTGGCTTACCTGTAGGGGGGTGCATTTTCCTTGATTCCCCAGTTAGGTAAGCAGAAGCTCCTCTTTTGTGTTTGTGTCCTGAGGTAGAGGTCTTCTAAGCAAAGTAGTGTAATAAATATACTACAGTTTGTTGGCTTGTGTGTTTTGTGGTGTCTTCCCTTGTTGCTTGTGCTCCCTTTTTGTTCAAAGAGCCCTTTCTCTAGAGTTTCCATCATCAAAATTCCTCTGTGTAGCTTCTCATTGTGTCTGACATGAGGCAAATATATGTAGCCCCATATTTGATACAGGTGTCTTGGCTGCACTCTTAGCTGGAGATTTACATCTATCACATGACCGCCAAGGAAACTTCCTGCAAAACTCCAGCTGTGAGTTCCCCAAGGGAAGTCCCTTCAGAAGTGCCACAGGGGCCAGTTCAGCTCAGGACCTAGGTGTGGTTAGAAACAGGGCTCCTGCCCTCCCCCTGCACCCTTTTCCTGAATCAAAGCAGTCTGGGGACATTATTTGCCCTTGGGGGAGCTGCACTGGGTGCTCGCTTGTGGTGTCCTGATACAAGTCTCCATGGCAGTCACGCGGTAGATGTAATGTGTTGTTTGGCCCTGTGAGCTATGCTGTGATTTGGGTGCACAGGAGGAAGTATGGGGCAGATTGTTTTCACTCTCTCTGAATTCTATGGGAAGTTTGACAGTGAGCCCAGGGTTGACACTGGCATAATATTATATGGGGCCTCAGATCCAAGATGGAAAGGCTTAGGATACTGACTGTATCCCCTAAATGTTCCTAACGCCTCCCAATTCTGTGCCAGTTCTAGGGTTAAACCAGCCTGGCACTGGTGTGGTGCTGGTGTTGCTTGGAGACATGTTGGTATTTCTCAGTATTATGCAATTGTATGGCTTAGTTGTTATCCTAAGCTACTGAGAAACAGGATTTGGGCTGGTTTGTTGTTGTTGTTTTTTTGACAGAAACGTCTTTTTAGATGCAGTGATTAGATGAGACAATTGGGAAAAGGCCCCTCAACAAACTGTGTTTTCAGGTTGTGGGGAGTTCCTCTCCCCTACCCACTTTTAAACTTGCTCTCCACCCAAGGTTATTAGTCATGACCATGCCTCTGATTACAGGCCCTGCCAGTTCTTCGAGATCGATCTTCCCTAATTTAGTTTAAAAGCCGGACATAGCAGCATGTCATTAAGTTTGTAAAAGCAAACGGCTGCATCTGATGGGCAGCCACCAAGAGATTGTGACCGCCGGCAGCGATGAGCCATTTTCATTTCTGGCCCCATCTCAGAGCCATTGCCGCAGAAGCAGCAGGGGTCATTGGCACCCAATCTGGCCCCCTCCTGACAGTGTTTTAAGGGGAAGACACCACAGTGTTTTATTGCGTGGAGCATCAAGTAACCTCTTTTGTCATGTCTGCAGCCCTACATTCTGGTGAATGGAGCATCTTATCAGATCACAAACCGTCTTGTCTGGCAAAACTCAACTGAGTGTGGGTTATTATTTTTTTCCACATTGTCTTTTACAGCTCCCACACCTCCCACTTGTCCCCCTGCAGAGACCTGGTGGCCAAGCCCAGTTCTAATTATTGCAGCATGCTGCACCACACCAGTGTTCCTCTTTCTAGTTTTCATCATTTGCTACAAAGCCATAAAAAGGTAAGACTCTATCTCTCTGTTTATGCATGTAGTCCGTATCAGAGTGCATTCCATATCAGAGCTGCAAGAAAAGTTGTTTTATAGATAAACATTGGACTGTCAGATGAAAATCTACCCTTCAGACTGCTGTTTAGAAATCAGATCGGTGTGTGTCCTTAAAAAAAGACTGCCAAATAGCTGTGCATAAAAAAGACTCCCAGTGGCTGAGCAATGACCCTTGCTGCTACTTTTCTAGCAAATTCCTACTGTGTCCCTCCCTCCGTCCCTCCTAGAATTATAGAATCATAGAGTTGGAAGGGACCTCCAGGGTCATCAAATCCAACCCCCTGCACAATGCAGGAAATTCACAACTAAACCCCCACATGCCCCCAGTGACCCCTACTCCATGCCCAGAAGATGGCAGAAAACCTCCAGGATCCCCGGCCAAACTGACCTGGAGAAAATTGCTTCCTGAACCCAAATTGGTGATCAGCATTTCCCTGGGTGTGTAAGAACGGGTCACGAGAACTAAGCACTGGTGCAACCCTCCCTGCCCTCCCTCTCGTGATCTGCCTAGGTTCAGAGAAATGAGCATTGCTGTCTGATGGCCATCTATCCTCTGCTTAAAAACCTCCAAAGAAGGAGAGCCCACCACCTCCCGAGGAAGCCTGTCCCACTGAGGAACTGCTCTAACTGTCAAGAAGTTCTTCCTAATGTTTAGCCAAAAAGTCTTTTGATTTAATTTCAACCCATTGGTTCTGGCCCAAACTTCTGGGGCAACAGAAAACAACTCCATACCATCCTCTATATGACAGCCCTTTGAGCACTTGAAGATGGTTATCATATCACCTCTCAGTCATCTCCTCCCCAGGCTAGACATACCCAGCTCCTTCAACCTTTCCTCATTGGTCTTCATCTCCAGACCCCTCACCATCTTCTTTGCCATCCTCTGGACACATTCCAGCGTGTCTATATCCTTCTTAAATTGTGGTGCCCAAAACTCAACACAATACTCAAGGCGAGGTCTAACCAGAACAGAGTAAAGCGCTGAGCTACCATTTGCAGTGACTTGTCTGCCTTGGGATCCACTGTTTGTTCTTCTCCCACTACAAGAATACGCTTTTCCTTGCATGTCAGGTCATGCACCACTTCTACCACATGGCTACAGCACCACTGATTATAGAAAGTCAGCCTTAATTTGTTTTGTTTGTTTGGAATATTGAAACAATGCATTACCTTGGCAATGTAGGAGTCACTGTGGCACTGTGCATTCCTGTAGCCTCTTGGAAGGAGTTTGCAGTGTGGCTCCTCCCCCACACAAGAATCAACCATCCAGGAGAATGAGTTAATGCTGACCTGTAGAGGACCCACCGTGTGAGTTGTATAGACTCTGTAACTCCATTTTGGTCTTCTGCTAGTGCCTGATCTCTAGTTTCCTGGGAGAATGGCCAGCAGGCCACTCCCAAGAGAATATTCTTTGTATGTTTTTATTAGCACTTTCCAAAGTTCTTATCTAAGAAAGCTGACTTGTTTTCCTCTGCCAGTGGGTACCTGGTGCAAAACGTGGCTTGGCTTTTCTCTCAGTGTTTAGAGATGTAGCTTTGATTATGATATTCTTAATTTGTAGCCAGCAATTAGGATATAAGATGCTTAGTTTTAGCTATGTATCTCATCTCAGATTCTGGCTACCCCCCCCCCCTCCCCCCCCCCCCCCCCCGTGTTCGAGGCCCAGCAGATGAAAGTTTAGCCTGTTATTTCTATGAATTTGATGATGTATTAAAATCTCCTTGCAAGCAAACCTGTTTCTTGCATATCGTTTTCTTGGGATTGCTGTGAACCTTGAAGCTTCTGGCCAGGGCTCCAAACATGAGTGTAGGACTTTTCATATTACTTGGCAGTGCTATGCTGGGTCCCATGCTGCTGGGATAATGTAGAGATAACACAGATGAACAAATTCCCCACATAATGGTCTCTTGCCAGGCTGGGCTGGTGGAAGGATTGAATATTTTGAATGCTCCACATGTGCAGTTGCTTCCCCCTGCAGAAAGCATGCCAGGAACAAGACTAGTCTGGAACTCTTTCCCTGGCATGGTCATCTGTCATGTATAGAGAGCCAGTGAGTGCAGTCTGGTGGATAGAGTGTCAGACTGGGAATC
Organism: Gekko japonicus; assembly: GCF_001447785.1. Taxonomy (NCBI): domain Eukaryota; kingdom Metazoa; phylum Chordata; class Lepidosauria; order Squamata; family Gekkonidae; genus Gekko; species Gekko japonicus. The sequence goes on along the minus strand of NW_015168092.1, from coordinate 389,910 downwards.
TAAGAAGCTCAAGTTCAAATCCCCACTCTGCCATGGAAGCTTGGTGGGTGATCTTGGGCCAGTCACTCAGTCTCAGGCTTACCTTATGGGGTGGTCATGAGGATAAAATGGAGGAGAGGAGAATGAAGATAAACCACTTCGGTTCGCCTTTGGAGCAAAAAGCAGGGCATAAATAAAGTAGATAAGTAAATAAATAATATCCTATCTAGCATTTGAATGCCCATCTGAACTCTGTAATAATACAGACAGCAACAGATATATTACATGGGATTTTTATTTGTCTGTTTTAGTTCTTAGAATTGTTTAAGGAATTTTTAAAAATGAGCATACCCCACCGGGAAGTTCTCCCAGGCAAATGCCTTTAAAGCTGTCTTAAGCCACCAGCCTACAAGGTGGTCTAGGTCAGTACTACCTATTCTGACTGGCAGAAGCTCTTCAGGGACTCAATCAAAGAAAGGTCTTTCCCAGAACCTGCTACCTAAGACCTGGTCTTCACATGCAGAAGAATGAGGTAGTAGAATGCTGAAGTGATAGAATTCTGATTTTGCATGCTTCTCTGTGTAAAAATATGTAACTCCTCGCAAACAGAAACCTTGCTCAGAAGGAAGGAAGGCAAGTACTTTGTAGAGAACTTTTACTTGTTGGTTTTCTGTTTACAAGGAGTTTGTATAGACCTGAATAGCCCATGCTAGCCTGATTTCAGAAGCTAAGCAGGGTTAGCCCTAGTCAGTATTTGGATAGGAGACCACCAAGAAGCCCAGGGTCACTATGCAGAGGCAGGTGATGGCAAACCACCTCTGAATATCTCTTACCTTGAAAACCCTATGAAGTGGCCATCAGTCGGCTGTGACATAAAAGCAAAAATAACTATTCAAACAAGTGATTGTCATACTGCAATGCTATAGGCCATTCTAAGGCACTAGCATTCTGCTAGCTCATTCAGCTGCATATTCCAGACCTGAGATCTTTAACTGGAGATATTAGGGATTGAAGCTGGGACCTTTGGCATGCAAAATAGGGATGCACATTGGGTTCAGACGAACCAAAAAACAAATCCCTAATCTGATTTGGCTGGTCGAACAGGGATTCCCCGAATGGATGCCGTATATTCGGCATCCATTCAGGGAATCCCTTTGCTGGGCGAGGAAGGGAAAGTGTTTAAACTTAAAACACTTTCCCTTACACCTGCTGTTCATGCCGCTTCAGCAGAGTGACTCTTGGTGAAGGCAGCACGAGCCCCAGAAGCAAGGGAAAGTGTTTTAAATTTAAACACTTTCCCTTCCCCCTGCTTTGGCTGGCGGGCTCTTTCCAGGCCTTCCCCGGCTCACCCGCTTTGGCAAGGGGGGGCTAGCTTGGGGGCAGCGGCTCTCATCAATTTGCCTTCCCTTCAGTGATAGGAAACCCCCCCCCCTTCAAGGGAGGGATTATTATATCCTATGGGAACAGTCCCCATAGGGTATAATTGAGCCAAATAAATTCGGCTAGTCCAATAATTCCCGAACCCCAGTATCATGCCAATACTGGGATTCGAGAATATCAGCAAATACCGAAATTTTTCGGGTTCTGTAGATCCAAACCCAAAAAATTCTATTTTTTTTTTGTACAAACCCCTGATGCAAAGCATGTGCTTTGAACCATGCCCCCTCCCTGTTGCCTTGGACACTTTTTATTTTTGCATTCCCAATATAATGTCTGAGGTTTAATGTCTCATGCAGGACAGATACAAAATTGGCCTTGTCTCTTTTCTGATGTTCAGGAAGTAAATCAAGATTTCCAGGGGAATAATGCAATTTTTTATACCTTATTCAACGTTGCTTAGTATGGGATTGATCCATCCAAACTACTACAGGCACATGTGTGCAAGGGCATGGACCTGTTGTTTCTTCCCTTCTCCATAGTGTGGGCACAGGGAGCAGGTTTTATGCCAGGCCAATGGGGGGGGGGAATAGAAGGGCATTTTTAATGCATCCAGTATCTCTGTCCTGTTCTCTCCTCTCCACTCAGCTTAGGAATGTGTAGAGATGTAACATTTCCGGAAATTTTAAAGCCATTGGGGAAAAACATTTTCAGGAGGGTTTTTTTTTGGGGGGGATAGAAATTTTGGGGAAAATAGAACTAGTGTCAAACCTAAACTAAATTATGCATCATTTATAACTTAGCATGTCAAACTGTAATATTTGACATATTTATGGAATTTAAAAGTTATGACAATCCGGTTTTGGCATATTGAGGCTCGGACACATCCCATCGAGCTCCTGATGGAGATGCACTGAGTTCCGGCAGACAGGAAGGGTCCTGGCCAGATCCAGGCCCTCCTGGAGTCCTTGTAGGGGACTCCCAGCCTCGGGTGCAGAGGAGAGCTGCTCCTGAGGCGACGGCTGAGGGATCGAGCCTCTCCCTACCCCAAGAGGTCCTGCTGCCGCAAAGCCATCATGGCAAAAAGAGCTGGCTGCCAGACGAGTGGACAAGTGATCTAGCGTGATTTCTCTCCTACAATGATTTAAATGCGAAAAAACAGTGAGTTAAGCAATTCGCTATATTATTTATTTATTTCAATTTATACACAGTTAAAATACAATAGAACCAATAAATACAATCAAAATTCACAATTAAAAGACAATTACATAAGGTGCTAATATATACAGATGGTGGAGATATAAGCAGCTAAGTCTTTAAGTCCATTGGCTTTAACTTGAGAAACAAGTGGCAGGTGGGGAAAGAGCTGGGGATTCACACACACACCGGAAAGTGAATGGTCCCTGAACGAGAAAGAAAAGGAAATAAGCTAAACTAACCATATGAGACTGTAACTGAGACCGAAAGCTGCAAAATAATCCAAAGCGTATCTAAATCGGAGAACTTTGACATTAGAAGAAGAAGAAGTGGTTGGATTTATACCCTGCCCTTCACTACCCAAAGGTGTCTCAGAGCAGCTTACAAACTCCTTTCCCTTCCCCTCCCCACAACAGACACCCTGTGAGGTAGGTGGGGCTGAGATAGCTCTTGACAGAAACTGCTCTTTTTCAAGAACAGCTGCTCCAGAACTATGGCTTGCCCAAGGTCATCCAGCCAGGTGCAAATGGAAAAGTGGGGAATCAAACCCAGCTCTCCCAGATTAGAGTCCAGGCACTTAACCACTACACCAAACTGGCTACACCAAACTTTAAATCCAAAAACTTTCTTCTTGTATAAACAATGTCTGGAAGAGGGAGAAGAATGCCACCGGAAAACAAACCTCTTACAGAAAATACCATACCAATGACTCCCACCCAGACACAGGAAGCAGTTGCTGACTTTCCCAATATGCTGGCTACGGCATTGTGCCCCCTGCTGGAGCAGATGTCTAATATCAACAGTAAGCTGGATGGTGTCCAAAAGCAACTAACACAGATGGATAAAAGATCAGACAAAATAGACCGAGCCATCAAGAGTGTTGAAACAAAGACCAAATATATTGAACAAAAATTGGGGGAAGTGGAAAAACAGAGAGTCGCACATAAAGGCCAATTGCTGCAACTCCAAATGGAAAAATCAATGTATGTCTTACGCTTTCAAGGTGTTCTTGAGCAAAAAGGAGGACATTTAAAAGTAATTTTAAGTGAAACGTTAGCACCAATGACAGATCTTAAACAAGAGGCGTTGCAAAATGACATGGACTTGGCTAATTGAACTTATCCAGATTTTATAAACAAAAATAAATTGCCTGGAGAAATATACGTGAAATTCTCTAAGAGATCTACCAGAGACAATGTTTTGAAAGCCACATCTGGAAAAGTTCTGAAGGTTAAAGACGAAGAAGTAAAAATTTTAAAGAATGTTCCATTCGAGCTGTGGAAGCGAAGATGGCAATACAAGGATTTAACATTCTTCCTCTACAACAACTCAATCGCTTATAGATGGATTTTCCCAGAGGGACTTGTATTCCACTATAAAGATAAGAAGAATAAAATTGATTGTGTCCAAAAAGCCAAAAAAAATTTGAAACAACAAAGCCTGAGTAAAGATGACAAAAAAAAACTGTGGACAATATTGAAGCAGAGGGAACCAGTGATGGAGAAACAGAAGACCCATTGAGTAGCTCTAGCAGCACCCCCAAAACCTCAGACTCAGAGAAGGGGACAGCTGCACCTAAAATACTTAAAATGAATCTGAAGTACAAGAAGAAGAAATGTATAAGATAAGCGGATAGTTCAACAGAATATAAGTGGTTATAAAACACCTGAGACTAGTATTGAGATTAAGCTAGTGTTATCCTGAATTTTGATAAATTGATCTTTGTTATTATTGTAGGATTGTTATATATACAATGTAACATTTAGAACATGATCCTTGTCTTATCTTTTGTTTTAGTTATAGTGATTTCCCCCTGTTCCCCTCCCCTTAGGATATAGGTTATAAAATGCAATTAAAAACTTATTAAAAAAAGGAATTTAAAAGTTATAAATGCCTTTGTTTTCTAAAAGCAAAATTACAAATATACCCCAGTGCTTAAGAGAACATTGCAAGGTGATGTGCTCCATGCTACCTTAGGGCAGTAAGCTAGTTATCACCTGGTCTGTGGGTATATGTGTCACAGTGGTTTAAGGGAGAGGTGAAAAGGTCAATCACAAGGTCAACCATGTCAGATCAAAAGGACAACAGAAGGCATGCAATAGTTGAAAAGCAATTAAAGCCTTTCATGCCTCCCTCATGAAGAATAAAGTCTCAGACAGTTATCCGCCTGAATCCCTCATGAGGGTTGTGCATCCTTCTAGGTGCAGAAATGCATCTTGAATGTAAGAGCTGTATATGTCTACAGCATGCCCGTCTTGTCTCTGAAAGTATTTCACTCATTCCAAAAGAGAAAATATTTCATAACAGTTTTTTCAGTGCTCTCCCAAATTTCCAGTTTTTCTATTAGAAAAGATGGGGGGGGAGGTCTTGGAAAAAATTGAGGGAAAACATTTTTTCCTAATTTTTCTAGTTTTCTTCCAGAGCTGAGCTTCAAGCTTGCATTACAGCCCTGATCTGGATAGCCCAGGCAAGCCTGATCTCATCAGTTCTCAGAAGCTGAGCAGGGCTGACGCTTGCAAGTACTTGGATGGGAGACCTCCAAGGAATACCAGTGCCAGGACACAGAGGCAGGCAATAGAAAGCCACCTCTCTGAAACATCCAAGTCCCACTAGGGGTTGCCAGAAGTCAACCATGACTTCCAGGCACATACACACACATGCACACACACAATTTTATATATATATAAAAAGCTTGTATTACATGATCAAGCAGCGGGGGAGAGGGTTGGAAGGAGTGATAAAGGCACACAAACTTCCTATTCCACAATGACCCAGCTTTGTCCTGCCTGTCTCAACAAGCCACAGGAAGAGGAGGAAACAGGATTCTGTTATGCTCTAGGGCTGCATCTGCAGTGCACTAGATCACACACTTTATTTTCATGGTTATATTTTATTCAGTGTTTAAGGGTGGTGGGTAGGATATAAATGGGATAAATGAATGAGTGAAACAAGAGGTTCTTGTAGATTAACTCTGGGGTGCTTTTTATGGTGAGGCAATAGAGCAGTACAGCTGTTCATGTACTGGCTGTGTCATTGGTATGTAGGTACATTAGAACCTTTTAAATTTCTATACTTTGGATTGTTTTGATTGGTCAGTCCAAATGCCTTGCATCAAGAAAATAGCAGCACTCTCCTATTTTTTTTTGCCCCAGTTCACCGGCTCTAAACACGGCTGTAGCCTACTCTTTGTGAAATTGTCTCCTTTTTAAAAACAAAGAAGAAATTCAGGGCACAGCAAAAATAAGAAAACACAGAAAAGGCAAAGTGAATAGAGTGCAAAGTTATTTAGCAGTGAAACACAGTGGAAACTGGGGATTTTCTTTAGATGTGTTCTACATTAGGGGGATGCATTCAGATATTCCCCCACTGAAATGATGCCCAATGTTTGCTGTTTCATTTTTGCTTGGAAATACCCTAAGTAACCAAAATGGTCAAATTTCAGAATTGCAGAAAATTCAGAATTTCAGAAAATTCGTCAACTAAAAAAATGTTCAGGAGTGTTTCAGCTTCAGGGACCTTACATGCTGCTGGAGAAGGAAGGAAAGTCAGCTAGAGCCGCACAATGGCAGCCAGCCCGGCTGTGGGCTCCTCCTGTCCCTTGCAGGCCACAGAAGCAGCAGGAGCAGTGAAGGAGGCAGACAGAGAATGACAGTGTGCCGAACTGACGTGGGCCCTTCAAACTATTTCCAGAGGGCCATAGACCTGACTTCCAGCTCTACTGCCAACTGAAAAAGGTAGCAGTAGACCTGATATTTGCAAGCCTGAAAAAAAATAGCCAAAACAGATTCTGAAAATGATATCGGGACTCCCAGATTTTCAGGACAATGGTAATCATGCCCATTCTGAAGTATCAAAATGAAATTTTAAAACTGTTTTTGGAAGTATGCACCCCTTTTTTGCAGCTTATTGACTTCACTTTTGTCTGCCCTCTTTACAGCTATCTAAGCTAATAACCATCACCCCATCTTGTGGTATCCAACTGCATAACTCAACTATGCAGTGTATGAAGACATACATATTTTGTGATCCTACTGCCCCTCAGCTTTATTGGATTGCTCTGTGTTCTAGTAATACAACAAGAAGAGGGATTCTCTCTATTCAGTCTTCCTACAATTTTTATAATTTTATGATAATAAAATTATAATAATAAGAAGCAGCAATGGTGATGGCCTACCTCACAGAGTTGATGTGATGCTGACAACGATGGGGGCTTTAAAGTTTTTGGAAATTATAAATGTATTCATTAATTCTCCTGCATTGCAGAACTCAAAGTACCTTAGAGAGCCAGCATGGTGTAGTGGTTAAGAGCAGCATACTCTAATCTGGAGAACTGGGTTTGATTCCCCACTCCTCCTTCACATGAAGGCTGCGGGGTGACCTTGGGCCAATCACAGTTCTCTCAGGACTCTCTCTGCCCCACCTGCCTCACAAAGTCCCTATTGTGGGGAGAGAAAGGGAATGTGATTGTAAACTGCTTTGAGACTCCTTACGGTAGAGAAAAGTGGGGTATAAAAGCCTACTCTTCTTCTTCTTCTTCTTAAATAAACCCTGTCCCCCATCACAATTTAAAACCATGAGGGGGATATTTTCCCAACGGAAACACTGGAACATTTTGGAGCATTCTGAAATATTTTGTCCTTTTGAATGAATGCAATATTTTAAAGACAAATGTGTAGTATAAACATTCTCATTGAAGACAATGGAGAATAATGTGACCAATTTTGTCCACAATTAATGTGCTATAATGTGTACAATGTTAATACACCTTTGAAGAGTTATCTTAATACTGGGTGTTTTCAATGTATGATGATAGTCCTATTGTGATTGTATGGGACTTTTAAAATCCAAATTATACATTTTCCTTGTTTCACTATAAAAGTAGTTTTCTATTTCCACCTCTTATTTTTATTTCCACCCCCTGCCTTTCAGGAGGCAAAAACATACATGTGCTGAGCTAGCATAGGCTGCAGCAGTTTGCAACTTTCACTAAGTATTGGGTATATTCACAATTTTGCTTGAAGAAAACTAAGGCAAAACTAACCACAAAAATGGTAAATTTTTTATACCTTGTACATTTTATGCTGTTAAAGCAGTAAAATACATTTAGGTTTGCAGGTGTTGCATATATTTCAGTCCCCCCCCTTTTTAACATACAGTTAAGTAAAAATCAGACCCCCTGTCCCTTTGTACTCACAATCTTTCCACAGTCCTCCTTTCCCAGTGATTCTTTCAGTTGCCATTGACAAAATGAATTATCTGTAAGAGCCAAACAACATGACAGAGAACCCGTGGCCACCAAAAGTATGCCATCACCATTTTAAAGTGATTTCAAAGTACCACATGGGCCGAATCCCAGTAGGGCTTGTGGTGTGGAGCTCTTCCCCACCCCAGGGCTTTTCAAATTCCAAAAAACAGCCACAGCCTGTACTACGCCCCCAGTGGCTATTTTGGTATTTGAAAAGGCATGGGACAGGAAGAGCTCCGCGCCAGGAGATCAAGCCCTCACAGCATTTTTGCACTTTGAAATGTCGACAGTGAACTCACGGTGGCCACAGGTCACATTTAGTTTGGTACTAAGAGAGAGAGACGTCAGAAACTTTTGGAACTGACAAGCTTGATGCATCCTTCTTTCCTGTCCCTTTCCTTTCTTTTCCCTCTGCTTTACGGGCTGATGGATTATGGATTATGTTATCTGTAACAACTGATCTTTTTTGGTCTTTGCAATTTGTCCCAACTTCTTGTTAATATTCTTCTACTTGGTCTTTGCACTGAGCAGATAAATCAAAACAGATGGGGGGGGGAAAACCCCACTATTTGGGTGCAAGGAAAGTCTCAAATGTAAATAAATCCAGTGCAATCTGAGATCTGCAAAGAAATGAGTTTGTGAGATGATAATTCCTTGGCCAATGGATTGGTATATTTCTCCAAACATACCCAGAGGAGGCAGCAACAGATGCGGAAATTCTTTTGGTGTCAAGGGGGTCACTGAAAGCACATAATCTTAGTAAGCGCATCTGATTACTGCTGTAGCCTTCAGTAAACATGGGCTCAGATCTGACTTAATGTCATGGAAAACAAAATTCTGCTGCCTTCACTAAACATGTTATTGCTTTATGGGTTTTTTTAATGTAAGTGCAGCCCAGCATGGTTTCTGGACACACAGGGGGAAATCTTAGTGGTAAAGCATATGCCTTGCATGCAGAAGGGCTCAAGGGATAGCAGATACCTAGGAAAAACTTTCTTTGTCAGAGAGCTGCTGTTGGTCAGATAGTACTAAGAATGATGAACCAATGGTCTGGTTTGGTATAAGCTTTGAAAGGTCAAGCAGCAAATAGCAGAAGAAACAGTGTCATCTAAAAGAGAGTAGAAGCAGGAAATATTGATGGCTGATTCCCAGCCTGACCGCAAGTTGGCCTACTCTGAAGTATGTACCACTGGGTTTGGCGGAATTGTCATTCTAGTAAAAAAAAAGAAACTTTGGGCTGCAGGTTTACATGTACAGTGTTTCAGATCTTCTGTGTCACTTCCTTTCTCCTACTTGCTTAAAAATGTGGAAAGCCTTTATTTACAAAATGCGAATGAGCCATTCTCATTCCTGGCATGCAGGCTTTCCCTATTCAGAACAACCTTGCCAGAGGTCTGCTGGCATCAGCAAATATGTACATAATATAACACCATGTGGAATTTCTCATTTATGAAAACACAGGTCTACTGGACATGCTTGCAGATATATATCTCCTTCCTTCTCCGTAACTGAGGATTGGCTGGGGTCATGAAAGCATAGCTGGGTTGTGGTCACTGTTTCCCCCTAGGTAGGTTGGTATTGGTATGAGAGCAATGCCAAGCACATCCTCCTCCTGCTATTTGGCACATCAGCCTCTGGATTAGGGTCCCCCTCAAAGCAGCTGATGTGTCTTTACAATTTGTTGATTTTCAGTTTTTTTCTCATTGCCATTTCTCATTTGTACGTTTTATTTTTATTTATTTTATTTCAAACATATGGTGCCTTTCCACCCAACTGAAGGTCCCCAAGGTGGTGGATATTAAAAATACCAAACTACCTTTCATACACACTGAATAATGCAGTTTCAGTCAATTTTCAGTGCACTTTAGCAATCGTTTGCAAGTGGATTTCCCTGTTTCACACAGTAAAATCCAATTGCAAAGTGGATTGAAAGTGTGTTATTTAGCATGTGTGAAAGCAGCCTATATAACAACAGTTAAAAGTACATCCACCCGGTGCTGCATGACCTGCACTGTGGATCCGTTTCAAGGTGATGGTACTTACCTTTAAAGCCCTATACGGCCATGGGCCAGCATACCTTCAAAATCGCTTCTCCCCATATGAGCCCTGTAGAGCACTGAGGTCCAGCAACCAACATCTTTTGGTGGTCCCCAGCCCCAGGAACATCTGACTTGCCTCGACCAGTGCCAGGGCTTTCTCGGCCCTGGCCCCTGCCTGATGGAATGAGCTCCCGTGTGAGATCAGGGCCCTGCGGGATTTATTACAATTCTGCAGGGCCTGCAAGATGGAGCTCTTCCAACTGGCCTTTGGTTGAGGCAGTGGGCGTCCCCTTCCTTGGGTCGGCCCCCATCTGTAGTCTGGGTCCTGAGATCTTAAATTTTAAAGATCTCTAAAAAAAACTTTAAATCTTAACACCATTGACCATCGACCACTGAGATATTTGGTTTTTATTAGAGTTGTATGACACATACGAGTTATGTTATTTATTTTGTGTTTTAATTTGGTTTCAATTATATTATATTTTATATTGTTGGAACCCACCCTGAGCCCATTAAGGGGAGGCCGGGATATAAATCACATAAATAAATTAATTAAACAAAACAGAAATTGAAAGAAGAAGAGACTGGATTTATACCCCACCCTTCAATCGGAGTCTCAGAGCGGCTTACAAACTCCTTTCCCTTCCCCTCCTCACAACAGACACCCAGTGAGGTAGGTGGGGCTGAGAGAGCTCTTTCAAGAACTTTCCTTTCAAGGACAGCTCTGACAGAACTATGGCTTGCCCAAGGTCATCCAGCAGCTGCAAGTGGAGGAGTGGGGAATCAAACCCAGTTCTCCCAGATTAGAGTCCGCACACTTAACCACTACACCAAACTGGCTCTCAGTAAGGGAATCTCTCCCTTATAATAAAAGAGTTTTGGGTGCCAAAGTTCTAAAATGCACTCCTTTAGTGTTAGGCTGAAAAAACTGCCACTCGGAAGACACTGGCTGGGTTCATTGGCTGCTTTGTGCAGTCCCGGCCAGTGTTCCAAGGTCATTTACATATGGAAGCTGATTGGACTACACTCCATTCCACACCTGAAACTCACCCCCCCCCGCAAGGCAGTTGGAATTTTCAGTTGGGAGAGGAGAATGATGTCAGCTGCTCCCTAGGCAGAGGCTGTGTGTGTGTGTGGGGGGGGTTTGTAAAACTTAAGACAGACAGGCAGATAGGGTTGCCAACTCCAGGTTGGAAACTTCCAGAATATTTTAGGGATGAAGCCTGCTGAGGGTGGGATTTGAGGAGGAGGAGGAAGAGGGGGACCTCAGATAGATACAATGCCATGCTGCCCACACTCCAGACAAGCTGTTGCCAGTCTCCAGGTGACAGCTGGAGA
>NW_015168092.1:327930-377817 GCF_001447785.1 Gekko japonicus | reverse complement strand
GGAGCCGCGGTCGCCCGGGCCGAGATTGGGGGGGCAAGGCGGGCGACAGAAGGCCGATGCCTCCGTCGCCCGGCCCTCTACAGAATCCACCCCCCAAACCTCCAGGTATTTCCCTCCTTAGAGCTGGCAACCCTACATTCCCCTCAGTGCCTGTTGGTAGGCAACTAAGCTTGGTCCTGTCACCTACTTTGGCCTTTGGGAGAAAACACATTGGGGCCAATCCTGATAGGGTTGCCAACTCCAGATGGGAAATTCCTGGAGGTTTGAGGGATGGAGCCTGAAGAGGGTGAGGTTTGAGGAGGGGTGGGACCTCAGACAGGTACACTGCCATAGACTCCACCCTCCAAACCAGTCAGTCCCACATAGGGAACCATTGTTGCCAATCTCCAGGTGAGGGCTGGAGAGCACTCAGTATTACAACTGTTCTGCAGAAGGGAGGGCAGAAGTCAGCTGAAGTCAAAGGGGCAGATAATGGTAGGTTGGTGGCTAGCTGGGAAGGAGATGGGGTTGCCAACTACATGCTGACAAATTCCTGGGGATTTGAGGGGTGGAGCCTGGAGAGGGTGGGGTTTGCAGAGGGGTGGGACCTCAGACAGGTAGACTGCCATAGACTCCACCCTCCAAACCAGCCATTTTGTCCTGGGTAACAATTGTTGCCAATCTCCAGGTGAGGGCTACAGATTACTCACAATTACAACTGCTCTTCAGGTAGCAGAGATCAGTTCCTCTGGAGAAAACAGTGGACTCTGTCATTATACCCTGCTAAGGTCACCACAGCAAATTGACACTGTTTGCCCAAAGCCAGAGCACTGCCCCAGAGCCTCTTTCTAGATCCCGTTGTATTGCTTTCACAACGGGCTTTACTGCTAGTGCCAAATATAAAACAGAAAGATCACCCACTGATGGAAGTTTATGATAGAGAGGGATGGATGAATTTCCTTGGGGAGGGAATTCCATAATTTTGGTACTACAGCTGAGAATACACTTTCTTGGTTTGCTATGCCTCCAGCCTCAGATGGTGGGGGCACCTGAAGCAGGGCCCCCAAAGATGCCTGTAGTATAGGAATATGCACCACAAAAGCAGAGATGAGTTAAAAAACATCAGTATTCCCAGTTTGGTATTTGGATTGGGGGGGGAGTGGGATTCCAATGTTATTTGGCTGCAATATTCCCTATGGAGAATCTTTCTTGGGGGCATGGGGGGTGTTTTGTAAGCAAATGACACCAAAATAGCAGTGGAACTGATGGCGCCCATCTGCTAAACAATCCCCAAGTTTTGAGCAAATTTGTCTAATAGGTACAATTTTGTGGGCCCCTGAACAAGTTACCCCCAGACATGCTCCATTGTTTCCTGTTGGGGGGGGGATTCTATGCTTTCTTCAGGGCAAAACACATTCCTGTTTTGTACCATCTCTACACAGGCCAGATGAGTCAATGTAGTTCTCACATCAGGAAGTGTTCATACTCAGTTTATGAACATTTCTGTCACATTCACTTGAACAAATGAAAAAAATATGAAAATCACTAATTAAAATGACCTAGGATGAGGGAACAGTATTCTTCAGAAGTTATTCATGGATTTACAGCAATGGCCTGTACATAAGTCCAAAGAGTGCTATCATAGCCAAATTCTTTGCCATCATCAATCTGCATAGCTTCAACCAACACAGTGAAATCAATTAGAGGAGCAGGTGATCTCATTGTAGGCTTGCCATTCCCCAGGGGGCAGGCGGGAGGGTTGCCTGCTTTAGGAGCTCCCAATCCACTGTCCCGGACCCGGCCGGCAGGGGTAACCCCGCCCCCAAGGTGCCAGGATCGCGGCAACATGCCCTTCACAATTATGTCACCTGAAGATGATGTCATTGCACTGGCCATGTTGCCAGGGGGCGCTCTAGCACTCGGTCTAAAAACTCTATGATACCATAGAGTTTCTGGCCGAATGCTAGAGCACCCTCCTGGCAATGTGCCTAGTGCGATGACATCACCAGAAGACCCCAGACAGGACGCTTGGTCCCCCCGCCATCAGAAGGTAGGGACCTGGCAACCCTTGAGTCCAGTAGCACCTGGACTCAACAATGTTTTCAAGAGTCAAAGCTCCCTTCATCTGATCTGGAAATCTTGTTGGTCTCTAAGGTGCTATTGTCCTCAAATCTAGCTCTTCTAGCGTAGACCAATAGGTCTGCCCTCTGAAACAATTTGTTTTCTGCATCCTTTCTACAGTTTAAGTACTCAGTTCACAGAGTTCAATGGAAAGATCTCAGGGGAAAGCTAGAAGTTTGTTGAGCACTAAACACTAGAGTTAAAACTACTCATGAAATGAGATAAAGGGACGTGCTTTTAAAAAAATTTTTTGCTGAGTTGGTGGAAGTTTTATCGTTAAAGGATATTTAGATGAAAGCAAATGGAGCAAAACCTCTTCTCTTGTTCTGTAATGTAGCCATCTCCAGAGATATTTAAAGCAGAGCCGGTCTCTGTTTCCCAGACTTCTGTGCCCTTTAATCATGTGTTGATTAGAATTGTTTGGGTGATACTCAAGACTAATTTCATATTAGTATGCAAAAAAAAAAAAAGCCTTTTAAGTATCACCAGTATATCCACACATTAAAGATGACTTCTTCAGCAGGCTGTTTTACCTAGGGAAGTGACTTCTTGCCCCTACTCAATTTGTAGTGGAATTGATCAAAGGATTTGCTGACAGAATTCTATTGCAGAGTCAGCAGTGGAACACAGGCTAATGGTCCCTCCCCACAGAGGCATACCACTCAGTAGCTTTTGCAGCGCCTCAGTGTGTATCTCTGGGCACAGAGGAAAGCTATCTTCAGTTCCTCTGAGAGGTCTTTATCTTCAGATGATAGTTTAAAATAACACAATTGCTTTGCAGAGAAAATCATAGGATAGGGTTGATGTTGTAAAATAGTTCAAAACTGAAAAAATAAATCTGGGTTCCTGTGAACCTCCTTTACATTAGCAATCTGGTCCATTTAGCTCAGTTACAGGGCCAGCCCTCCCATTAGGCAGAGTGAGATGGCCTCCTCAGGAACTGGGTTTCAGGAGCCACTGAGTGTGATAATACAGCGTCAGAAGCTAAATAACATCTCCACAGTGACAGACAATTTTCAGCTTCTATACCCAGTACTCCTACATTCTCAGTCTCATATAGACACTGCTTCAGTGTAAATTCCCTTCATTTCAATGAAGATTATATGGACCTCTTCCCTAATAAATAAAAAATTCAATTGTATCTTAAAAATCTAACATTTATTTCAATATTTATTTTCTTTCCATTTATTTCAAACATTTGTATGCTGCCACTCCAGCCAGTTGAGGGTATCAAAGGTGGTGAACATTAACACATTTCAGATATTAAGAAGCCTTTAGAATACAAAAATATAAAATATTTAAAACAAAACATAAGATAAAACACATAACAGTGCACAGACAGGGAGGAGGGCTAATAAGCGTTAGCGAGGGAATGCCAAACAAAACAAAAAAGTCTTAACGCATTGACAGGAGACAACAATAGAGGGAGACAGAAGCTTCCTGGGGAGGGAGTTCCAAAATTTTGGCACCACAACCCAGAAGGCCCTTTCTAGGGGTTGCCACCCTTCCGCCTCAGATGATGGGGGGGGGAGGGCAGAGTGACCAGGAAAGTTCATAGGGAACTAGGCAGTTTGTAAGGTATGCTGGCACTAAGCCATACAGGGCTTCAAATACCAGTGCCTTGAATTGAGCCTGGAAGCACATTGGGAGCCAGTGTAGATGAACAAGACTGGAGTCATATGGTTCCTATGTCCCATTCAGTCAACATTTCTGGGTACAGTATTCTGTACAATTTTAGCTTCTGGGCAGTCTTCAAGAGCAGCTCCCTATGCAGCAATCTAATCTAGATGTTACCAGGGCACGTTTAACAGTGTCAAGAAGATCTCTCCCACCCCAGCAAGGGCTGCATCTGGCTCACCAGCCAAAGCTGGCGAAAGGCATCCTTGGCCACCACGGCCACCTGTTTCTCCTCCATGAGGACCACGTCCAGCAGTACCTGCAAGCTATGAATCTGCTCCTTTAGAGAGAGTGCAACCCCATTCAGAGCAGGAGATACCCAATTCCTGGGTCAAACCTTCCCCCCCACTAGTAGCACCTGCATTTTGTAGGGGTTAAATTTCAGTTTATTAACTTTCCATATACTTTAATAGCTTCCACAGCCTCACAAGTTTTTGGGAGTCACAGCTCAGTTCCTCAGAAAGTTAGTAGGAAATCAGCTTAGCCACAACTAACTTTTGGTGCATTGTCCTGTTATTCTCCAGTAAGAAACCCTGTTCACATGTAGTAGTGAATGCACATACTTTCTGCCTGTTCATGTGTATGTCTGTTTGTAAGAAAGAACCAACATGTGTTCACTTTACAAATGGAATTAGAGACCAGTACATGGATAAATGTAGAGTTTGTATCACATGATGAGTTGTTTGTTTGTTGACTGTATCAGGGAAATTATCACAAAGAACAATTAAGTGTATTTTGTACACAGAGTGTATGTGCATTCACAGTAACTAGTGCCCAGGTATTTTGTGGTTTGCTGTTCTATGTCTGCTGGATTTAATCTTAAAATAAATGGAATATGTATTTCATCAAATATCTTCTTAATAATATTCTCTTGGTTTTAGGGTTCATGAAAATTCATGCATTTGAGAGATGGTTATTATGGATGGCGAAGCACCATTTCATCCCTGTCCTTGGAATCATATTAAAATATTTCCTTTGTACAGAGATGAACTTTCATTTCATTTCAAACCATGTTGTAAGAAAAGTTTGATGATTTACTACACAGCAAAATACTATATGTAGGAAATGGATGGAAAAAATGCATTTTAAGGAACTACGTACCCTGTGTCTCCAGACATGGAGTGAGTATTATAGATTTGATGACCATTCTACTGTCACCTGTACTAATTGTAGGGCATCTGCCTTGCCTTAACCAGTTGTACTGGAGTGGGCAGAAAAACAAAATATAATCAAAATGGAAAGATGAAGGAATGAGATGGGGGGAAATAAAGAAGAAAAGCAAACAAGCATAAAAGAAACAATTAGATTTGTAATCTTATTTCAAAGGTAGACCCCCCACACACATACACACACATCGAAAGTCAAATGAATTTTTTCCAAATGTTTTTTCTAGATGTACAGTTAGTTTATAATTGTACATTATATTGTGATTCTGCTATAAAATATAATGCCCTGACTTGGAGGGCCCAGGCAAGCCTGCTATCATCAGACCTTAGAAGCTAAGCAGGGTCAGTCCTTGGATGGGAGACCACCAAGGAACTCCAGAGCTGCTGTGCAGAAGCAGGCAATGCCTACAGCACATCTGGATGTCTCTTGCCTTGAAAATTCTATGAGGTTGTCATAGGAAGGTTGTGACTTGACAGCATTTTTCACAACCATAAGGTATACCACTTTGAAAAACATGGCTAATTATTTTTAAAAAATCTTTATACTCTGAAAGTATTCAGAAAGTGGTGCCAAACAAGGAGAATGAAAAGGAACACATTTGATTGTATTTTTAAAGGATCCATCATTAGAAGTAAAACCTGAATGATATCATTCACCATCACCAAGGCTTTTAATCCACGGATTGTGTTTTGTGGACCTCCTCCTCCAGTACTGTTCTCATTTGGCAATGACTGAAACCACAACTAACAATAACAGACCTCTGTTTTTGAAAATGTGCATTATCTTATAGGTGAGTCATCATAAACCCCTCTACCCTGTTCCTTCTGAAGCATATTGTGTCCTTGCTTCTTGAAACTATTTTTTAGGACCTGAGCAGTGCTTGCAGACAGGGCATTTGAAGTGGATTTGCAACACCTGGTTAAGAGGGAATCTTAACTGTGCTAACACCAGTAATGATGCACCATGCTTAAAACAAATTATGGAAGGAAAGGGAAAATAAGTGTGGGAGAGGGCAGGAAGAAACAGGAAGGCCACAGCTTGCTCCTAGTCTAACTATGGGTAGAGATCAGGGATGTTCTTCTCTAGTTGTTGAGGGCTGGGTGAAGTCACAGAGTCCAGAGTCAGCATCAATGTCGGTCCAAAGTCAGGGTTGCAGAAGTCAGGCAAGGCAGAATTGATGAGTCCAAAGTCATACACAAGAGCAAGCAGGTCCGAGACCCAAGTCCAAAGCCAGTCCCAAGGTCACTGGAGTGGAGCAGAATCAGGAGCTGTGGTCACAGAGTTCACCAGGTGGTGACTTGCTGCTTCCACATGGAGCTGTCTCCCTTGACTGGCTTTCATAGGCATCTGGTGGAAGGTCTTACTTGCAGCCAGCTGCTTGGGAATAACCCTGCAGCTACTCATCATCAGCAAGCATCTGGCATTGGGCCAGGAGTTGTGCACCTTGTCCTCTCCTGGAGCTCCATTCTAAGCCTTCAGTGCTCAAATGGTGTGGGTGAAACTAGAGGGCTGGTAATGACTACCTGGGTTCCCTCTGTTGGAATGGGCTGGAAGGTGCTGGTGGCTCTGCATCAGCTGTGGGCTATGAGCTCTGATAAGCTTGCAGTTCATCTTCTTGCTTGCCAGCTTCTGCTGATTCAGAGTTTGGCTACACAGGCCTCCTCTCCTCCTGAGGAGTCCATCTCTCCTGACTGACCCACGACACTAGTGGACCTGGACCACTGGAACTGGGACACTCTAATAACAATGAATGCTTCATCCTACATATCCAGATACCACTGAAGACATGTTCCCCACCCTCATCACAGGAGCATCAGGAATGTATCATGTACACATCCATTCTCCCCCTCTCCATTCTCCATGTTCCCTGGAAGTAGGTCACAGCAGTGCCTCTCTTCGCCTGGAATGACAGGAAGCCACCACCCACCTCCTCCCAACAACATTACAATCAGGCGAGACATGGCAGAGGGAAAGGGGAAGAGGGCTGGGCAAGGATCTGTTACCCACCTGCACAATGGAGGGAGCAGCCTCCCCACCAGCCACCCAGTGGGGCTGGGGGGTCCCTCCTGATGCTGTGGTTGGACAGGGGAGAGGCTGGGCTGGTTAGCGCCCCAATATTTCTTGCATCCTAGGCAATTGTCTAGGGCTGCCTAGTGGATGGGCCACTCCTGGCCCTCAGCTCCTTTCATTTTGTATGTGTGTGTGGGGGTATTTTTATCTTACCATCTATAGGGCCCCTTCCAGCCCTGTTCATTCTGGAGCCCAGCATGTACACACGTGAAACACCTAACTTATTAAAGGGGAGGAATTCCTGGACTGGAGGAATCCAGTTAAAAGAGGTTTATATTACCTAGACTTTTTAATTATATTAAGTAATGAAAATGGGCTTCTATGATTATATCAAATATATATAAAGAATTAGATGTATATTGTGAATAATGTGTGGAATTCTCTCTCTCTGTATCAGTATAGGGGGAGACCTAACTCCACACATCTTGCACAATATAGAAGTAATGCTTTTTGTTTCTTCCTTCTTGATCTTTGAAATGTAAAATTTAGATTTATTTTCTTGGCAGTTTGCAGCACTTTAGAGTTTCCTACCTCTTTTGCAGCTTTCTTAAAAATAAATACAACAGATTGAGGGCACAGGCCACCAGCAGTTTCTCCCACATAAACCCCAGAGAAAACACGACGTGGTTATGCAAGTTCCCGGTTGTTTAATATTGGAGGATAAAGATGTTTGGGAATATGAATCCATATGCTTTTCTAATATCTTTTACAGTGACCACCAATAAATACTAACAAGTTGTTTGTTTCAAAGTGGCTTTTCGGTTTGGACACATCTATGCTACAGAATTAAAGCAGCAATTCTGTTTTTGTGGGGACTCCTGGAAACTACTGGGGGTTGGGGAGATAGGGACCTCTGATGGTCAAGAGAGGCATAGTATTAAAAGATGGCTTGAAGACATATTCTTTAGCCATGCTATGACCTCAGCTTCCTTTGGAGTTTATAATTAAAAGAGGACATCAGTGAATCAGTTCAGCCTTCGCCCTTGTCCCCCTAGCCCACGCATTTGCATCCACTGCTGCCACTACCACCTTCCTGTCCTCCCTTCCCAATGCAGCCCCAAATGTCCCCCACCCATCCCCACCCACCCCACCCCACTCACCCCACTCTCCACCACTCACCATGTATGAACTGAACTACTGTCTTTCCAGCAGTTCTTTTTCTCCTCCTGTCTCTGTCTGGCTTTTAAAGAATTTACCCCCATAAATGGAATGGCCTGCCTGATACAGTATCTGCCCTGATGTCATTCAGGAGACTGGGTAAATCTGAGTTGTTTAGGAGGGCAGGTGAGGGTGGTTAGTACTGAAGCAGAACTTTTAAAAAATTCTGCCCATGAGTTTTAAGGAGCTTCAGAAGACCAGCCATTGGGCTGGCCCTGTGGGACAGCTCAAGTCCCCAGAATACTCCCAGGTACATGGGCCATTTGGATTAATCCTAGCTTCTTAATTAGTCCCTTGCAAGTTGCAGGCTACTGCACTGACTTCTAGCTCGGAGTTCACTGTTTCCTCACACCAGGGTCTCCAAGAGCAAGCTGTTCTTTTCCAAGAATATGGCCTTTCTAGACGCCTGTGTGATTGCAAGTCCTGCAGAGCCCTATAGGCTGCAGCACCTTCTTGCCATCACCTGACTCTGGCTGGCCCTTTAAGAGTGCAATTTTGTTCACTGGAGCCTCCCTACTCTTGACTGCCACCATGCTCTTTCCAGGGCTGCCATATACAGTCTCCAGTTGCAGTGGTGTCATCTCCAGTTTCACCAGCGTGCTGCAGCATCACTTCCTGTTTGCTGAAGAGGGTTGATCTGAGCTCTGCCCACCTGGCAACTTCCGTGCTCAGCTGGGTTTCCTTACATGGGCTTTCTGCTTTTATTGTTTAGGTGCAAACACTAGGCTAGAAATACTGCTTTGAGGTACAAATGAGGTACAAATGAGATCTGACACCAGGAGATCCTCCCTTTAATCTAGTGATCTTAGACCTGCACAAATCACAAACACCTGAATCACATAATCATAAGAGCAATACAATGGATAAGCAGCAATTAGCTAATCAGATAATATAACCAGATAATACAAACTTACTAAGTTATTAACATTGTAAAAATTCATCTAAAATTCTTAAAAAACATACTCAGGAAATACACGTTTAATAAAAACTAAATCCATAAATCGGAGTGGTTTTTCAAGGTTTCCTAGCATTCATGAAGCAATCCAAACTGAGGCTTTACCATAGGATGGGGATTTAACCCTTTCCCTGGCACCATTTTCCCAATCTGGATTTGATCCCAGAGGGGATGCGAATATTCAGATGCCCATATAGTGCTCATGTATTCCCCCTGCAGGGAAGACCACAGTTGAGAAAATGATACAGGGGCAAAGGTTGACTCCCCATCTGGATTGACTCCTGTGCTCGCCACATGCTGCAATTTATGCCTGAAAATATTGTGGGAGATCTATTCGTGGATTCCTCAACAGCCCATCTAAGTAGGCCTTAAGAATCCCACTCCTTTAATTTTTGATAAATTAAATAGAAGTGAGGTGCCTGTGGCTAAACGGTACTTTGTGTGTGTCGCTTCCTTCCCACACCCCAGGGCCCTGAGATCAGGTCATCTATCATTCCTCTACCTGGTTTTTTTAAAGAAAGGAGGTTACATTCTCCGTATATTGCAGAGTTACTCGATACCCTTGTTGTGAATTTACGGAGTTGTGCAAAGGATCAGCACCCTAAAATAAGATGATTTCCCCCCCCCCTCACTCAACAAGCCTTTTCTCTAATTGTTTGAGTGGAAAGCTTTTGAAACGTTGCCCGTTGATAATGAACCTGTTTATCCTTTCCCCCCTCCCCTCTTCTCTTGCTTCTTCTTCTTCTTCTTTTTAAATCCCTACGCTTCATCAAAGGAAACCACTGAGAAAAGAAGAGAATGGAACAAGTCGGGCTGAATATGCAATGACTGCCTCCCAAAATAACAAGACAGTTGACGTGAACAATGCGGTGGTGTAATTTCTGAGACTCTCCCCCCTTGAGTAGCAAATGTTAAAAGCACACACGGCATCATCGGCAAGGTGGGTGAAAAGCAGCCAGGGGAGAAGCCCTGTGGGCCAAGGACTCCATTTCAGAAGCAGGCACGCATCAGTTATTCCAAGAAGAAAAAGCAGACGATTCTTCTGCAGCCTGCTGATGGTCACAAAGGGAGGGATAAAACTTGCCGGTTGGGGCTCCTCTGAGCAAAGGCCTCACAAAGGCGTAATCACTGCATGCCGCATCTGTTGAAAGCAACATCATGATTCCCCCACCCCCCAGCTTCCCCCTCCCCTTTTCCTCTTGAGTTATTTATTTATTTTTGATTGACGGTCCATAAAGGCGCTGCTTTAATAGGATCCCCTTTTTTATATGGTGAAGGTGATCTGTTGGAAGCGGCAAGGTGTTGTAACTGAGTCTGGAAAAGCCGAGCTTTACCCGCATGGTTCCGCATCTTTGATTTTCCTTTCCAGACCATCAGCCTTTCCATTCTTAATTATGATTGCATTATTAAAGTGGGAAGTTTCCCTTTCTCCACAAAGCATCTCCCCCATTCCCCTGCTCCCAAATACTGCATGGAGTCATGAAGTATACATCCACAAGTACAGCCTGGTCGCTATGCAATTTCCATGGCTGAAGACTTTTCAGACCGAAAGAAGTCACACTATGATCCTCAGCAATTAGCATTGCTAATAAAAGAGAAAATAATTATAAGTAATGACATTTAAAGGTGCTTTGAATACTGTTACTCCATAATCGGTCTTATTTACCTTTTTGTTATCACATGGTATTTTTTGTGTATATCCCATGTTCTAAAAGTTCGAGTTTTCTGCTCCTTGGTTACAATTCTGCACAATTTAATGTATGCATTTCCATCACACAGATCTGTAAGCAGGATCTCTCTAGAGTGGCTTTAAATATTTTGGGTTGAACATGGAGGAAGACTAGCCACAATAGAAACTGAAGGTCTCCTTATTCTACTTGCCAGCTCAGATTTCCCAATGGTTCCCCCCATTTCCTGAGTAGCTCCTCTAAGAGACTTCTTCTGAAGAAAGGACTCTCTGCTTTAGGGAGAAAGCTCAGTCTTCTGTCTTGACAAGGGACTACCAACTGTGCCAAATTCTATGGGGTACCACTGCGTTGTTTCACTTTGGGATAAGGACTGCAAACGATGTAAAGCTGAATCCGCCAAACTCACTTTTGTGTGGCGTCTTACTAGGTTTGGTCACCTTAATTTCTTAAAATAAAGGCCATTGTTTAGTTGCAGGTATTAGCCCATACCTGGGTTAAGACGTTCAGATAAGTATTTTGACGTCCTTCCTGTATGCCTTCATTCCTAGCAAAAACATCTCTAGTTTCCTGTTGTGCTGTCAGGGTTCAGTGGTCCCCTGTCTTTGTGCATTTAGGCAGTCCAAACAAGCCATTGTGGTGTCCTTGCATAGAATCACTGCCTCTTGGCAATACAGCCCATTAGTGCTGAGAAGCTGCCGTTCTAGTTCATAAGAGCATAAGAGACGCCAATGTTGGATCAGGCCAAAGGCCCATCCAGTCCAACACTCTGTGTCACACAGTGACCAGAAATACCAGTGCCATCAGGAGGTCCACCAGTGGGGCCAGGACATTAGAAGCCCTCCCACTGTTGACCCCCCCCCAAGCACCAAGAAGACAGAGCATCACTTGCCCCAGAGCCCCTATCTATACCTTGTGGCTAATAGCCACTGATGGCTATTCAGTTCAGTTTATACAAGGCTCGTTCCAGACGAAAGTATCAACTTCAAGGCACTGAGGATTTGCACCCCAGTCCAGAGCCCTACACTGTCACCCAATAATATTCCAACACATGAACAAAATATGAAATTTGGAGTCTTCAGAGAGCCTATTTACCCATTAATTTTCAGTAGTGAAAGTCAACAAGTTAGGAACAAGTTTTGAGCTCACACGTACCCCTTATCTTGTATGTGGACAATAATGTGCCATGTTGATTTGTCTGTATAGGGGGACCCCCTCACCTTGCAATCTGTGGGTTTGATTCTGACTATCTTTCCCAATTCCCCCTTCTTGCTGCAGAGCCCCCACCCCACCCCACCCATGTCATTCTTCAGGGTCCCCTATCCCACAGGAACAGCATTTCATGAGAGCAGAGAGGCAGAAAAGTCCCATTCTGGTGGTATAAAACATAGTCTGGATCCAAACCTATTTCTCCAGAACCTGCTGAGAAGATAAGAGAAAGCGAAGGCATGCAAAACTAGATGTTACTCCATTGAATTTCTCTGTTAAAAAACAATGCTTGGCTGGACTCTGCAATCCCATCTCCATGGAATACTTGAGGCGTTAAGTTTTGATATTTGTGTGTGCCCCCCCAAAAAATATCAGTTTTTGTTACTGAATGGTATCATATGCGTAAATATTGTTGTTCTCTAACTGATCCCCCCCCCCAAAAAAAAAAAGTCCTGGCTATTCTATCTTAACAGAGTTACTTGTTTACTCAGCCTTCTAACCTTTCTTCTCTGTTTAGGAATACATGGTCTTTTAAATGTCAAGACTTTCTTAAGGTGGAATGAAAGAATGTTGGCAATTATTTGCTCTAGGAACATAAATTGTTTCCTTTCTGTTCAATTGGTGCATAATTGCACAAAAGCAATTGACATTTTTTGTCAGCCTTGACAAAAACATACTTAAACCAAAATCCATTATCTCATATATTTATAACTGCACTTTTCCTTCAGTGTGCCGATGAATGTTTCTGGCTGGGTTTTCCCCCCCCCCCCCCCACACACACACACATTCACACAAACACTATGATGTTATTTGGTATAGTCATTTCCCCCACATCTTTTCTGTTATATTTACCTACAGGTGGAAAGTAGTGCAGGCTCAGCTATGATACCCTTTGGGAGGGATCGTGTTTTTGTTTGCTACACGATAAATCCAGAGGAGCAGCTGTCTACTGGGCCGGGGGTGTGTGGGTGGATCCTGGGGTCTTGTGGCATTGTAAAGACTAAGAAATTGTATTCTATCGTTAACTATTGTAGCTGGTTCCCAACCTCTGGTGCCCTGTAAGTCCACATTTACTCGGTATGGTGAGCCACATAAAAACCAGTGCCTGCATGAATCAATAAAACTACAGAAGCCTGGGATCCACTGGCACAGTCTTTTGAGAGCCACTGTTGGATTGGAACCAGTGTTCCCTTTAAGCTGAGTTAGTGTGAGCTAGCTCACATTTTTTTCAGCCTCCGGCTCACACATTTTTGTTTAGCTCAGGAAAGGATGGCTCCAGAGCAAACTTAATTTATGCAGTAGGCAAATCGCTCTCTCACAACTTTGATGCCAGTAGCTCACAAAGTAGATTTTTTTGCCAACCGGGCCCCAAAACCAAAGTCATGTCTGTCTCGGTTGCTTTGTATCAACACTGGACTGTGCAGCCATGATTTCTATGTGCAGGACTGGTTTCTGTACTTTTGCCTCTCTCATGCTGAAGCACATAGGGCTTTCAGGGAAGGATGGTGGGCAAAGGGAGGAAGAAACTGAATGCTGGATCCTGTGATTCTGTCTGGCTAACACTGCTCAAAGAGCCATTCTCCAACAGAAGTATGCTATGCCCAAGCAAGACTCCTGTACTGGAGGAAGACTCCATTGTTAGCAGAACAAAATCATAGGATGCAATCCCATGACTGCATCGCCATTCATTTCTGGCAGTGCAGTCTTGTGAAACTATGAAGCTGCCTTATAGGGAATTAAATCATTGGTCTGTCTAGTCCTCTGCACTGTCTATTCCATCTGGATGCAGCTTTCCATGATCTTAATCAGAGGTCTTTCCCAATATTTTTGCCTCTCATCCTCTTTTTCTTCCTCCTAAAAAAACATTCTGTTTTCATTTACAGACATATAGTTTTCCCAATTCAAACAAGGTATAGTTATGACAAGTAATAATCAACTGTGCCCATTTTTCGGTTCTGCTGGAGGAACGAACAGAGATGCCACGGATCTTAGTACCGTTACCATGTACTCTGTCACTAATCTATTGCAATTGTCATCAAAATGGGAGTGGTAAAGTTCACTTCTGCTGCACTGGAAATTTGGCTATCATTATTACTTCACTATCTCTAATCGTGAAAGGGATGATCTGGAGCAGTCAAAAAAGCAGATAAAGCCAAGCCACCCACAGTTAAGTAGGGGGGTTTACATTCTCAAGGGGGATCTCTAAGTGAGCAGGAAAAGAAGTGTTTCTAAATCAAAAGAAAACCAAAAAAAATGTTCAATGAGGACTGAGTTTGCTTCAGTGGCATGGAATACTGAGGGCAGTTTAGAGATAGTTAAAGAAGAAACAGAGGGAGATGGGGAAATTGGCTTGCTCAAACCTCAGGACTTTACGTAGCTCTGGGGGGGGGGGGGGATTTGCGCGATGGGATTTCCAAATGGTTTGTCTCCTTCCTCCAGTTCCTCACAGACCCAAATTTGTTCCCTCTAATAGCAGACATCATGGCTGAATACCTACCACAGAAGCAGCAAAAGGGGTCCTCCCACAAACAACAGAGACATTTCTACATATTTGGAAGATTGCCTGGGTGTGCAGGAAAAAAATGTTAGCTTGTAAATTTAAAAAGATAAGGCCCAATGAGAAGTGGAGCAATACCCTTGGAATGTTGGCAGAAGCTGAATGTCAGCAAATGGGGAGGGGCCCCGTGACTCAGTGGTAGAGCATTTGCTTGGCATGCAGAAGGTCCCAGGATTAATCCCTGGCCTCTCCAGTTAAAGGGATCAGGAAGGAGGTGATATGAAAGACCTCTGCTTGAGACCCTGGAGAACCACTGCCAGACGAGTAGACTATACTGACATGGGATGGACTGATGGTCTGATTCAGTATAAGGCAGCTTCATGTTTCCAAATGAAGAAAAAAGAAAAACAGAGATGGGGAGATTTGCCTGCTGAAGCTCTTAGATGCTTCCAGTGTCCTGGAGGGGGAGATTTAATGATCACACAGTAGAGATTCTCTAATTGTTTATCCCCTCCCAAGATTCCTCATTGACTTCCAGTGTATAAGCTAGAATCCAAACCTCCTCTTCTGCCTACTGATGGAACATGAAAGAAAGCCTCGGTACGTTCCTCAAGTTTGGCCCGGTTGCTGTGTAGCCTCTGTTCATTAAAAGGAGAGAGCTTTACAGTGTCCTTGTGCAACTACCATTGAATTAGTAGATGTTTCACAGCAGCTGTGCAGGTCATTTCTGCTCTATATTTTTCTGAGATGATGGTCTTATAAAAAAGCTCCTACCTTTAAAGTACCTTGAATTCTACAAAAGAATATTATTTATAAAGAGCTCATTTGTTATTGCTACAATATCCTTCAAACTATGAAGAACTATAAATTGTTACGTAGTATATATAAACCCTTGTTATTTCTATCACTGTCCTCATATTACCACAGTGCTTATTTAGAATGGCTTAGCAAATCCAATAGATGCTAATGAGCAGTTCTGAATTGTTAACAGTCATACTTCCATTTTGCTTATTGGCCTTATTGAAATTACAGTCCATGGAACCTGGAAAGGCTACACTTTTGGAGTATTCAGAAGTCTATTTCTGTTAGTATTTTGGCTAACTCCCTAATATCTGTGGTTGTCGTCGTTGTTTTAAAATGCATAGACTGCTGTGCAGGCATAGTAGCACGCAGGATGAGGGAAGGTGAGGATTCTCGCACTGGTGTCAGAGTTCTGCAAATACCCAGCAAACTTTAGCCCTGCTGGCTCAGGTCTCAGTGTAGCATCCTTCAGTCTAGACTCCTTATATCAGTCCAGGTGTATAGTTCCCCCCCCAAAAAAACACTAAAGGCTTTTGTTAGCAAATCTGCAGGGGGGAGCTTTCTGGCTGTACCCCACAAGATGCCATTTTGGCTGAAGCAGCACAAAGTGACATTTGTAGTGTTGCGTCTAAAACAGGCTCTTGCAACTGTACCTGCACCTGAACAATACAAGGAAGAACATGCTGCGGGCAGCTCTTAGGGCTGATCTACACGTTCTGAAGAATTGTGGTATAGCCTTCCTTGGGATGTACCATTTCAGAATGCTGGTGGACATCACATGTTTGAATACTCTGTCATGTGAAAAAATTGCCCTCTCTACCCCTGGAAAACTAGCCTGTCGGGTTTCTGATCTGGCTTGCTGCTATGTGCAAGGAGATTTTCCTTCATATGAGAACACTCTATTGTGCAGTTTCCCCTCCTACTGTTCCAAAGTAGTGCAGGCTCAGGAGGGGGCTACCGCATTGTTCTGAACATGTAGCAAACCCCTCATTGTTCAGAACAGATGTGAGGCAAAGGAAGGAGGTGTGTCACCTTCAGGAGATGGGCACTGACTGTTACGTGTTGCACACAGAATTTTGTCTGAAACTGTACAGAGTACTCGCAGAGCATCAGTAAAAGGGGCATCCGTCCTCTCTAATCTGTTTAATTAAATACAAACAGAATATACAAGTCTTGACAGATAAAAGCATCCTCACAATAGGGACCCATTACACAGAGAACTGGCAATTCAAGATAGCAGTTTACAGAGATTTAGAGTTTAATTTTTTATCCTCTAAAATAAGATGCTGGAAGGTTCTGCATTCCTCAGGGCATGCAGTGAGTAAAGCTTTTCAGCTGGCTATGGCCTAACATAGCTCGATTTAAATCAAGCTGCTTGTGTACCTCAGTTTGACCCAAAGAGCTATGATTTTTTTTTTGTCCATTTGCAAATTCTGTGCCACAACAAGAGATTTATGGTATAGAGATATACATAGAGGACATGATCTAGACAAAGTTAAGCACTTTTTGAGTCCTATTAATTTCAATGGCAGAGTGAAGCACAGGTTTAAATTCTCTACCGTGGGCATTAATGGGAGTGCTCAACTTTGGCTGGACCATAGCCATATATTCTATATGTATCGCCCGGTATGCCCATTGCTTAGCACATTGCATTTTGTTTTGTACCATGCAAGATGGGGAGTGAAGCTATGTTTTTGGCATGGTGTCCTTCTGCCCATTTTGTACTCACTTTGCACAGGTATATGCAAGCGTCTGAGGCAATGGAGAACCGGGACTGTTATAAATATATTTTTCTATATCTTTATGACCTGCCCTGCATCTCTACAAACAAAATATATGATTTTTAAACTGCAAAAGATAGTGTGTTTTAACAAAACAAACTCTAATGCATGAATGTAAATAATCTTAAAATCTGCCTTCTTGACTGTGTACCACATGTGCAGATTAAAACTGCTATTGTTCATAGAGAATCTGTACCAGTGGTTAAATGACTAAAGAGGATGGCCGTGATCCAGAGAGTTTCCTTAGGCACGCTTTCATGCAACACACCCAGGTGTTTGGTGAGGGAGCTCAGAAGTTTCACTGCGCTTGGCGCTCGTTTCATAGCCCCCTGGATCATGGCCAGCTACAATCTCAAAAAATTAATGTTGTCATGTTTCTAAGACAAGCCATTAATATATATTTAGCATTTAAGGATATTGCTCAATACATATGTTCTGTACCAAAAAAAAAAGTGTTGCATATACAAATTGTGCAGTACCCTATTTAAAAAAGGCACCATGATTAATTTTTATTTTAAATAAAAATGTACTTATTAAAAAAACACACCTCCTTCTTGCTTTATTTGTATACCTAAGAAGTTTTGGGTTGTTTCAAATGGGTTTGCAGTCCTGGTTTGGAGATCAAAGTCAAATTTAGTTTGACGGTTTGGAAATAGCTGCAAAATAGAGTTTGTGCCAAAGCAAAGTTAGTAATTGACTTCGTGCATGTGACAGGGAGACAGGAGGGAGCACTTGAACACAGGGCTTGTTCATATTGTTCCAGACCCCAGCGACAAAACACCTTGAATGATTCTAGAGGTCATTAATGGGCCTGAATATTAGGTCTACATGCAAAAGTGTACAAAGCAAGGGTAGCCTAGTGGTTACAGAGTAGGACTTGGATATGGCAGCCCCAGGTTTGAATCCCCACTCTGCCATGGAAGATCCCTGACTGACCCTGGACGAGTCACTCTCAGCCCAGCCCACTTTTTAGGGTTGTTGTGAAGATAAAATGGAGGCCGAGAGAACAATGTTGTAAGCTACTTTGGTTCCAAGACATAAATAGCTAAATACATAAACCGTACAGAGCCAGTGTACTATATTGGCTGGAGGGTTGGGCTAGGATGTGGGATACCTGAGTTCAAGCACCATGAAGCTTTCGGAGTGTTTTTGGCCAACACACTCTCTTAGCCTGTTCACAGAATGGTCATGAGGATAAAATGGAAGTGGGGGGAAGTATGTGCACCATCCTGAACTGCTTGGACAGAGGGTGGGACTAAAAATAGACTAGACAAATATATAAACACCTTCTTTCAGAAGGACACATTTTCCTCTTACAAAGTATACAGCAAAAAAAAATACTCAATTTTCAGTGGACTGCTTTTTTGCAATTCAGTATTCAATGCATCCATGAACAGGCCTTTGGATCTTGGTCAAACTCTTCTACTACAATCTCTCTGATAGCTGAAAAGATATCCCCAAATTATACTTAAGTCTGTTTTGAATGGCAGAAATCTGGCATCGTTTCCCCTCTCTTCTGTTACTCTTAAGAATTCACCCTTCGGAAATGCTTTCATCATTTAAGATTTTATTTAATGCCGTCTTGTAAGAAGCAAAGGGGGGGGGAGAGCATCAGTATGGGAAGACACATCTGAGTGACTGAGCCCGTGAGCCGGAGACAGCCTTTTCCATTTTTGACTTACAATTTGAAGGTAATTCAATTAGACATTTCAAGCAATTTAAACATTTGTGCATTGTCCAGCGCCAAAGCATGAACTGTTCAGCAGCAAACAAGACTTGACAGCCTTAGCAAGCCAAATGAAATCCCAATGTTTAAAACCTTAGGAACAGAGATTTTACTTTATCAGTGCCTCCTGGGGGCAAATGTACGCACGCACACACGCACGCACACACGCACAAAATGGACTGCAAGTGTTCCTCTGAACTGTACTTACCAGTTTGCCAGTTCATACCTCCTTCGAAGTCCTTTGTTGAAGTGTTTCATGGATCCGGTTGTGAGCAAGATTCAAATTTCAGCACACCTGATGGTCTGAACGCCCAGGATCCCTTCTGGAATAAAGAGGGCTGTCAGCTGACCGAAGAAATCTCAGCTGACTATAGTTGATTAAACCGCATATTTTCATATGAAAGCCCCCAGAGCAAAAGAGCGAGAGACAGCATGCTTTCCTTGTTTTGAAGTGGTGCATACAGCTTGCATCACGTCCTCGTTTGTGAAGAAGGGAATGCCTTTTTCAAGCGCCTGCTTGCCACTTGTACCATTTATAACTATTTGGATCGAATAATTAAAAATCAAATCTGACTAAAACGGACAGTCTGATTAAATGGGGTGCTTTTAGTGGATATAAAAATTAAAAGATGCTAAGCCGTGAATTAAGCATTGCAAACTTCATAACTGTTAAAAGGCCTCTTCCTTCTTGAACTTAACACCGTACTGAGACAGAACTTTAGACTGGGATTGCCAGTTCTGACTGGCCATGGAGGGGTCTCCTTTCCCTGCCCTACTACCCCAAATCCTTTTCCAACTACAAGTACTAGAGCAGGGGTGTCACACATCAGGCCCGAGGGGAGGAACTGGCCCATGCAGGGCTCTTGTGCAGCCCGTGGGCAACTGGTGCAAGGGAGGGAACAAGAGACTGCACTCCGATTGTGGCTTCAGCATGGCGGAACAACCTCATCTGCAGCAGTTAAGCAATGTGGGAGCATCTGCCCAGTTCTGCACCGCTGGCACGCCAGTCTGCCCATGAGGCCTTGCGGTTAGGACACACCAACTCAGAGCTTACCAGCTGCTGTCCTTTATACAGTTTCTATTTCCGGCACCTGGGCATTACGTTTTAGGGCACACGTGGCCCCGCCCTGAAGAAGAGAGATTTATGCAGTGGCAGACCTACATTTTTGGGACCCCGAAGCCTCAACTGTTATGGGGACCCCTTCACAATCAGCAACAACAGGGCAACATCCAATAAGGTCCAAAGGGCCTTGCTGCCCTTGCAAGGACCTCGAGGCCCAAATGGCGGAGAATGGTATTAGAGCGTATTCTAAGGTCCATATTAAAAGTATTCCAACCTGTTGGCTTATGATCCTGTCACTAAAATAGCCTTACTGTAATGACAAAACACTTTGAAAAATTCATTCATTTAAAAAAAAGTTGCTTCAGGGCCCCGCCAAGACTAGGTGCCCTGAAGCTTAAGCTTCATTAGTTTCATAGTAGATCCACCCCTGCATTTATGTCAGATCTGACCCTTGTAACAAGCGAGTTCAACACCTCTGTGCTAGAGACTGAAGCTGGGACTTCCTGTGTGCAAAATATGTGCTCTGCCTTTGAGCTACAGCCCACGAAGTGCTTGTGGCAGCTTACAATAAAGTCAACCAGTGGCAGCTTACAATAAAGTCAACCAGTAAAATCTACAAACACTGTCAGAAAGCCTAGAATTGGCATCAATTAGTCCTTAAGGTATGCAGTCAGTTGAACCTTTGTCTGTAACCAGGGATGGTCTTAGTGATTCTGGGTCCCTGGGCACTCAGCACTGCCCCCAATCAGGTCCAAGTAAGGGGTGGCCTTCACCCCACGCAAGAGGGGAGGGGAACTGCCACTGCCTGAAGCAGGCCTGTAGCTACAGTGGGGCATTTCAGGGCCTGGTCCCCCAACTTCCAGCCAAGGCCCCATGACTTTCATCTAGCTCAGGCCCGCTGCTGCCACTACCGCCCCTTCTCCAAGCACGGCTTGCTTCCTTGCTACTGACGCTTTCCCTTCCCCAAGTGGCTGGTCAGTTTCCTCTGGCATGCTCTCTCCAGCTGCATGGTAAGGACAGTGCGATCCAAAGGCAAAGACCCTGCCCAGGTCCGGGAGGAAGAACCACTGCCTTCCTGGAGCTAG
Organism: Gekko japonicus; assembly: GCF_001447785.1. Classification (NCBI taxonomy): domain Eukaryota; kingdom Metazoa; phylum Chordata; class Lepidosauria; order Squamata; family Gekkonidae; genus Gekko; species Gekko japonicus. The sequence goes on along the minus strand of NW_015168092.1, from coordinate 356,843 downwards.
TGAAGGCTGGACACCATCAAGGGAGGCAAGGGATGGTGGCCAGGCATTTACCAGGGTGGTGTGGCATCAACCGAGTCATCTTCAGGAGGCAGAGCAGGGCGGCCACAAGTGCAGCAGGCTGGGGAGGAGGCTGCGAAGGGAAGGGAAGGCTCCGCCGCCAAGGGAGTGGGAGAAGCCAAGGGCGGGCCAGGGCTGCAGGTGCTCATCAGTCCTTCTGCCTCCCACCCTGTGGGGCCAGGCCAGCCAGCATCGGGTTGCCATGCTCAGAGCTGTCTCACCTGCCCAGGTGCAAGAAATGCATGCTCAGGAACTGCTTCCATTCGCTCTATGGCAGCGGCAGGAGGAGAAAAGGAAGGCTGTGGCTCCCTCTATCACCCGCTCCACTTCCTTCGGGCATTTACGCAGGAGAACATAGCAGCCTCCTTGGCTCTGAGGGGTTTACACATGCTCCAACAGGCCAGCGTGAGTTTTTAAAACTTTTATTTTATTTTTTTATTCTTGTGACGCCAGTGCCCCCCGACTTATTTACAGGCCCCCTGAATTAAAAAAATCCTGGCTACGGGCCTGGCTTGAAGCCAGCTGCCCAAACCCCATTCAGGGCAGGCACGGGTGGCAGCAGCAGCCTGTGCTTTTTCTTTTCCCTCCTCCTTGGAGGTGGGTGGGGCCATGGGTGGTTGGGAGCCCTCCAGGCATGGGACCTGAGGCAGCTGCCCCTGTTGCCCATAGGTTAAGACCCCCCTCCCCCAGCTGTAACTCTGACCCTTTTCAAACTGCTTTTGTATTCCGTTTCAGTAACTGGTTGCTAATGTTTTTTTTCTGTCATTTCAGACAGACATTTCAGACAGACAGCTGCTAGCGGGATTGATTTACCTGTTCATATAAACCTGCTTGCATTGGGTTAGCAAAGCATGGTTGAGTCGCTTTTGAGGGGAACTGCTTTCTTCTGTTTTCATCTCCTTTGTTGTGCTTTTGAATCGCTGTGGTGTGCTGTTTAAAATGTCCATAGCGCTCCCTACAATGACGCTTTTCCCCACCCTTTTTCACCATGCAATCTTTCTTAGACTTTCTTTTAACGTTCTAAGGTGAGCACTATAGCACGAAACCGCTATAGCGATGAAGTGCTGCAGTGGCACCACTGAGATGCGTTGAATCCATAGCTCTCACCTTAGAATTTTTTTTTAAGTCTGACGAAGATTGCGCTGCGAAAAAAGGTAGACAAGGGGAAGCACTGTCTGAATAGTGCTTCAGAGAAGGAAATTTGCTGTATGAAACCCCCGTCCTTGTATCACTTTACCCAAAATCGGGCCAACAACGAATAACATCCGGTTTAGAACGGTAATGTGAAAAGGGCCTCTCTCAGGAAGGTTACTGTAATCAAGGTGCTCCCTCAATCACACCCTTCTCTTGTTGCCATGACATCAAGCTATTCTCTTTACTCTGCTCCCCTCTCCAGCTGCTGGCATCATTGCTCTTGTTTCCTGAAACACTTGCAGAATAACTTAGAACAGAGTTAGAAACCAAGTAAGTTATGCTTCTTTATCACACTCTACCTTGTGGAGCTGGAAACTTATTAGGGGGTTTTATCCTGTAAGCATCACTTTTAAAAGGCTCATTTCAGGTGAATTCAGTATTAAGAACTCTCCAGATTGTTGACTAGCCTTTCTTGTCAGGTTGTTTGGCTATTGACCAGATGTTCCCCAATAGACTGTCAGCAGTGCCTGTTGATTGGCACTATTCTCAATCATCCCTACTGGACAATTTCTCACAGAAACATTTTTACAGTCCCATTTTTTGGCTGAATGTCCAGTGCCATTTCAGCTTGAACCAGGCCAAACCTTGGGTTCACAGGATCAGATTAATAGTCTCCCATTTGACATTCTGTTTGGCTAAAAGAATGACTGTCGCATCCCATCTGACCAAATTATTAACCTCTGAATACCACCAGGGAAAAATATGATTCCTTTTTCTCCTGTATAAACTAGTGCTTATTATACTGGTGGCGTTCTGAGTTGTCTATCATCGGAATACCCCCCCCCCAATTATTAGTCATTCTTTTGCCTTGGAAAATAAACACAAAGAGAGTTTGACACAATAAATTGGATAAATGGCTGGAGATAAATGGCAAAAATGGGAAAAATGGTTTTACAATGGACCAGTTCCAGGTTTTGGCGGGCCAGGAGCAGCCAGAGCCCCCCTCCCCTCCACCATCACTCCCCCCGCTTGCACCCTCCTTCCCTCCCACCCACCTGTATGCCCCTCATCTGACTGTGCATCCTTCCTCTCCCTTCTTGCAAGTCATCCCACTGCCTGACCACCTGCAGCACAACCCTTTCCCTAACGGCAATGGCAGTGCGTGCAGCTGGGAGCATGGGTCACTTGCAATGGAGTGGGTGGAGTGGGTCAACAGCAGAAACACAGAGCCCTGGTAGCTGCCCCACTCAGAGTATGCTGACGCCATCCCTACTCTGGAAAAACGTCCATTGGTGGCACACTGTTAATCCTTCTTTATGATGAGGCTTGCCATTGTCCATATGCCAGACTTTAGTGTTTCCCAGCTGTTCAGGTTATTTTGGGATGATGCAGCATGGATCTAATAGAAGAGAGATTCATTTCACGGAAACAAAGGCGGTATTTGCAGTTTTATACCTACATTCAGAGTTCAGACAGGAACGTGGAAGGGGCCATGGCTCAGTGGCAGAGCGTCTGCTTGGCGTGCAGAAGGTCCCTGGTTCAGTCCCCGGCATCTCCAATTAAAAGGATCAGGTAGAGGTGACATGAAAGATCTGGAGAGACTCTGCCAGTAGGGTTGCCAAGCTCCAGGTGGTGGCTGGAGATCTCCTGGGATTTCAACTGATCTCCAAGCGACAGAGATCGGTTTACCTGGAGAAAATGGCCACTTTGGAAGGTGGACTCTATGGCATTATACCCCCTTGAAGTCCCTCCCCCCCAAAAAAACTCCACCCCCAAATTCTCCAGGTATTTCCCAACCCAGAGCCGGCAACTCTAAGGATAAGGCAGCTTCACACGTTCATGTAAATCAGCATCACAAACTCATACCTCACAACTATAGCAAAAGCATCTATCAGATCTTTTAAATGCATTATATATTTTTTATTTTCTTGCCCCTCAGATTAAAGGGAAATGGTTGCACCTGAGTTTCTCCTGGAAAGCCTCTGTTTCTTCAGCTTAAACTTTAGAGCAGTCCAGTATTGACAGAGGCAAAAGATTACAAAGCTTCTCTTCCTCATCAGGCAGAACAACAAGAAGATCACTTGCATTCAATCTCCACAACAGCCCAAGGGATAGTACATGTAAGATGCCTTTTCTCCTCAACTTCTCCACTTAGTTGGTTTCTATGGTCTATATAAATTAAATAAATAAGTAAATGAATAAATAAATGTCACATTTCCACATAGTCTGTCTACCCTTTTCCTTGCAGCCCTGGGAACCTTTCCGTATTTATGCTTGAACGCCTCCCCTGTATTTGAGGACTAAAATATTTTTGTGTTAACTGCTGTCAAGTTGCTTCCGATTTATGGCAACCCTATGAATTAATGTCCTCCAAAATGTACAATAGTTAACAGCCTTGGCTCAGGTCTTGAAAATGGAAGGCCCTTGTGGCTTCCTTGATTAAGTCCGTCCATCTCATGTTGGGTCTTCCGCTTCTCCTGCTGCCTTCAACTTTCCCTAGCATTAGTGTCTTTTCCAGTGACTCTTGTCTTCTCATGACGTGACCAAAGTATGACAGCCTCAGTTTAGTGATTTTAGCTTCTAGGGAGAGCTCAGGCTTGATTTGATCTAGAACCCTCTTATTTCTCTTTCTGTATCCATAACACTGTCCTCCAGCACCACATTTCAAAAGAATCAACTTACTTCCTGTCAGCTTTTTTCATCGTCCATCCTTCCACCCATAAATAGTAATGGGGGACACTGTGGCATGAATTCACTTGACCTTGTTCACCAGGGACACATCCCTTACACTTAAGGATCTTTTCTAGCTCCTTTATGGCTGCCCTCCCCAGTTTCAGTCTCCTCTGATTTCTTGGTTGTTGTTTCCCTTTGGCTGATGATGGAGACTCATTTCTTCAGTCTGTATACTAAGAGAGGGAAGGCTTCTCCTTAATTATTCCTTCCTCAGTATAATGCTTCCTTTAGATTCCTGTCTAAGTCTTGGTTCACACAAAAGTCACACCATGGCTGTTATGGCCATTCATTGTGGTATGCTGGGCACATGCACAGTGGAATCCAATAGCCAACTTAACGTCCACAGACTGCAAAAAGCCAGCCTTTGTGATGACATGAAGAAAAATGGCTGGATCCGCAGGATACATGCACGACAGTCAACCAGATGAACCTGCCTCCAAATGATTGCTTGTAAAACAGCCATCATGTAGATTCCTCTTTGTAATGGGCCCGGAAACCCAGTCTTAACCACAACTGCTTAACACTAAGAACCAGTTTCCGCAACTAGTAGGAAAGCATTTCCTGGATGATCTGACTCCAGACTGCAAATTCGTATTGGAAGACTATCTGTAGCATGTCCAAGATAATGGTTCAGCTTATTGGACTGTGCTAGGTTTCCCAAGTACTTACTACGATCCGGCGGGGAAAACATGCTCCCCGGGCAGACCATTCCTCCCTGTAACACACCATGCCATCGCCAGGAAGTGATGCTGGGCGACGCTCTGGCAATGGGGCTGAAAACTCGATGGTACCATCCCCATTGCCAGAGCGTCGCCCGGCATCACTTCCTGGCGACAGCATGGTGCGGCGCGTCTGTTGTCCCCACGGGAATGATCCTGCGAACACGTCTGTGTCCCCCGCTGAATCACGGTAAGTACTTGGGAAGCCTGGATTGTGCAGCTGTAGGGCTGCCAGAATATTTCCTATGCACAGAAAACCATTCAGCATAGTTAACGTTACGGACTAGCTTTCTATGCTCACTGCCCTGCCTACAGTTCATGGATGTGTGAACACTTTTCTGCTGTGAACTGTTCCATAGGCTGCAAGGCTTTCAATAGTCTGACTATGCGCTGAAGATATTTGCCTCAAATATGACAAAGTATGTCATTTGTTCAAGCTGTCTGGCCCCGCGCCACAGAGAAGACTCATCCGGGATGCCGAAAAAAGCCAACTCATCTGTTTTGATGGCTGCAGTCTATCAGCATTAGCTGGAAAGGAATGGCCTTTTATCTAATAAAGAAGCCCATCTGATGGAAACAACCTGATATTCTGTGGAATTCTAAAAAGCTGGAAGACATTTAGCATCTTGCAGCAGGTTATGTTTACCGTGACTTATGTCTAAAGACAACTAAGTGACATTCTAGGTTCCTTTCTCCCTTAACCACCGACATATCTTTTCCAAGCATTAGTCTGAACCTGGTCTCCCAAACTAGAAACAAAGTTCTGACATCAAAATGACATCCTGTCAGCCTCCAAGTTTCTTTTTTTCAAAACTTCTACTCAGATCAACTCAGGTCTGTAGCTACAGTGGGGCTTCTCAGGGCCTGGCCCCCAACAAGGCTCCACGACTTCCCCTACCAGCCCCCCCCCCCGGGCCACCCAGAGGACTTCTTCCTGCCTCTTCTCCAAGATGGAGCTGGAATGGCTGCAGCCTCAATAAGAACGGCAGCCTGAAGAACAGCTTCCCTTGTCCTGTCCGCCATGTGGATGACACATCTCCTCTTCACTGAGCAGTACCGGGAGCTTTGGCTGACCTCCTCTGGGTTTGCCCTTCACCTTCACTGCTTGTGAGAGAACAGCTCTGAAAGAACTTATGACTGACCCAAGGTCACACCAGCAGCTGCATGTGGAGAAGTGGGGAATCAAACTTGGTTCTCTCAGAGTAGAGTCCGTGCTCCTAACCACTACACCAAACTGGCTCACAAATAGAATTTAGATCATTTCTGAGGGGAACTGTAATGAGAGCCAGCATGGTTGGATCGTTACATTAGACCAGGGGTGTCAAACTCATTTGTTATGAGGGCCGTATCGGACATAAATGAGACCTAGTTGGGCCAGGCCATGTGTGTCATAAAATGTAACGCCAGGTAGCAGAGATATAAACTTTATAAAGGACACAGACAAACACAAAGATTTTTTAAACTTTAAATAAAACATGCTTAAAACACTAGCATTCTTGCAATATTTTGTCTATTTAACAGTGTCTGATAACTGACACCTCTTGTTCTGTATTATTGCATCAAAATGTCTGTGCTGTAGCAATCTTGAGTATGTTGTTCACGTGTGTATCTGTAGCTGCAAACCTACTTTTGATTTATTTACATTCATTACAGAAATCTCATGCTCAGTGTTCTGAGTCTAGGACCCAGGGGGAAACATGAAATGGCTGGGCATTGTGAGCTGCTTCATGTGCTGGTCAAGAACATGAGAAGGCATCCTGACACAGATTGAGCACTATGTGTTTGTCTACAAAACTTCTTCTCCAGAAAAATAACTGCAAAGGAAATGTGCTGGGTGAACTTGGTCTGGACACAGTCTCAGCCTAATCCACCTCACTGGCTTGTTGTTATTCCTCCTCTAGAATAGTTCACATTGCTTTCTTACTGAGAAAGACTGGACGATGAGGGCATGAATACAGTGAAAAGGGGAAGGGAACCCAGTTGCACTCAGGAGAGCCCTGGCAAAGAGCCCAACAAAAACACACACACTGTAGCAAGGCACACAAAAGCTCATACCTTGAACAAAACTTTGTTGGTCTTAAAGGTGCTTGGTATTTCTCCCATGCAATTGAGGCCACCCAGCAAAGCAAGCTCTACATCGTTCCCTCCCTCCCTTCAGGGAGGAGTCTCAGCCAGTGGAAGGAAAGAAAGGCTTCCCTTTGTCTCCTGTAGGATTGAGGCAGCCTGGCCAGTTCCCTCCCTCCCCCTAGGAGGAGGGGCCTCAGCCAGTGCTTTACCAGACTCTCTCAATCGCACAGGAGAGGCTTGCCTATCTATCTCTCCTGTGTGATTGAGAGAGTCTAGTAAAGCCAGCTACAACGTGGCAGCAGCAGCAGAACTAGTAAAGAAAGCAGGAAACAGCCCTTGCAGGCCTGATTGGAGCCCTCCAAGGGCCTAATCCGGCCCCCAGGCCACATGTTTGACACTCCTGCATTATACCATGGATCCAGGTTCAAACCCCTACTTAGCCCTGAAGTTCACTGGCTTAACTTTGGCCAGTCACTCTTTCTCACCTAAAGGGTTGTTGTAAGGATAAAATGAGGGAGGGGAGAATGATATACTCTTTGAAGGAAGGGTGGGATACAAACGTTGGGATGTGTGCATTTTTATACAAAGCATTCTTGGTCCATCTCTCCCTTCACTGCTATAGCATCCCTCCAAATTTGCTTCAGCATCCTTTCCTCAATGTTTCTTTGATGGGGATTTGAGGGGATTGTTTATTTATTTAAAATCTTTATATCCCACCTTCACCACAAGAGAGTTTACAACCAATTTAATAAAATCAGCATAAAATGGTGCAATTAAAAAATCCTTCCAAAGCCATCAACACAATCCAAGAGCATAAAAAGTCTTCACAAACAACACTGCCATGCATCGGTTCCTGAGCAAAGTTATTTATTTATTTATTTATTTATTCAATGTATACCCCACCCTCCCTGCCAAAGGTGTGCTCCTCAACTTCTCCTGGTAGCCCATTCCAGAAGGCAAGTTCAACAACTGAAATTATGCAGGATTTGGGGGAGGACAAATGGACAACCTTGGGCAGAGGTGCAGTGGCTTGAGGAGCATAACTGGTCCATGGGATCATATGGGGAGAAAGGATGTTCAAACATATGGGTCCCAACTTGGAAATAAACAGGTAACCAGCCACACATAACAGAAAGGCCACTATATCCTGTAACAATTGAAACTACCAAACTGTCTTCAAGGGTAGCCCCATGTAAGGCACATTACAGTAGTTCAGTACTGAGCTTACAAAAGCATGAGCTGGATTGCTCAGATTGGCTGAGTCTAAAAAGGGGGAGATTTGATGAGCCAGATATAGCTCATAAAAGGCACTTTCAGCCATGGCAACACTTGTTCCTCAAAATTAGAACTGGGTCCATAAGCACTGCCAAACTCTTCACTTGATCTGTAAAATACTTTCATTCCATCAAAACTAAACAGTACTAAGCTCTGCTACCACATTTGCTATCACCATCCCTAAAACTGGTAAGTCCAGGCTGTAACTGTAATTCTTCACCAATGAAGGCTACTCAGTCTGAGACCTAATGAGTGCTTCCTTCATTGGCTTCAGAAAGACTGCCCCTCACACACACAACTGAAGATGTAGTAGTATTCATAAAGGAGCCCACCACCTTCCCCAGACAGGGCTACCAGGAGAAGTTATGAGCCAGGAACAGCAGGGACCCAGTGAGAAAATGGTGGCTCTCACAACAGCAAGAATTCTACCAGAATCTACTGGTGTGATCAATCTGAATCTATCCTTAGAAAACTGACAAAAAAGATAATAATGCCTCCTGTATTAATCCCATAGAATCAAATGGGACTAGCACAAACTGGGGCTGTAGTACAAACCACATTCAGTTTAACAAGCCTTATGCAAGAGAAATTCCAGCTGGGTTTATTCTGCCTTCTTCTAGTTCTACCTCCAGGGTGAACAAATTGTGTCCATTCATCAAATTGCCACAAGGCTATGGCTTTCAAAGTAATAGACCTTTTTGTCACATTGCTAAAGAAATTATGACTGAAACACTGTAAATTTTTTTCAACGGATTACCAAACTAACAGTGAATCGGCTTTACAGTTAGTGAAAATCAGCAGACACCACACGACACATGAATATATGGCCCACATTTTGAAGTATATAGTTAGTCAAAATGAGGCAAGTGTGCACTTTTAGCAGTCGTTTAACTGTTCATTGAAAACAAATTGATCAATAGCCTTAGACTATCCATCTGGAGTTTAGACAAAACTTCAGCATATGTGTAAAACTCTCTGCAAAAATCAATGGGATTTAAAATACTGAAAAGTACATACTTTTCTCGGGATCCAGACCATTTGTTACATGTTTTGGAATGCTTTCACTCACTGGAAATACATGCAATCAGCCTACAAAGGGGTACAAATAAGAAAGCAAGCAAAATATTTATAGAATTCTTCCCAGATAGATTAACTCAAGCTACTTTCTATTTAGCATATTACTCAGCACACTTGTTCTACTCGCTGTTAATTGAACATGATTTCTCCCAGCAGAAGCCCTTTTTAAAATTGGAAATTTTGACTCAGCAGAGCTGAATAACTGTGCCTGCCATTCTGCCAGTTGGCATTCCAACTCTGTCTCACAGTAGAATTCACAACATGCCATCGGTACCAGGAAAGACAGAGCACTGTCAGTTCATTGGAGGAAACAGCTGCCACAGTTCTTTCATGCTCACAATCAAGGTGGCATCTTCCTACCTGCATTTATGGCCCATGTATTCCAGGCGGTGTATCCTTAATAACAGGCTTGAGAATACCAAGAAATCAAGGAATCAGACACTTCCCATGATCTGGGGTTAAACAGAGATTTGGATTTCCTTACTCATAATAATTTATAGTAATTCAATAGGCCCCACTTTTAGAAACTTTAACTGATCATTCGTAACGTGTTGTATCATACTATAACCCACCTGCACCTGGTGGCAGAAAGAGACTAGAATGTCTGGCCTAGGGTGCCAATTCTGGGTGAGAAATTCCTGGAGATCTGGGGGGGGGTGCTCGTCATCTGTTACGTGTAGCAGACCCAGATCCATCCCAATCCCTTACAGTGAGTCAAAACTGTACCAGGCCACTCTCTGCCCACAACTCCTCCCTTTTTCCTATCCCCATCTGTAACTTTCTGGGGAGGGGCTGTGGCTCACTGGCAGAGCATCTGCTTGGCTTGTAGAAGGTCCTGGGTTCAATCCCTGGCCTCTCCAGTTAAAAGGATCAGGTAGGAGGTGATGTGAAAGCCCTCTGCCTGAGACCCTGGACAGCTGCTGCCTGTCTGAGAAGACAATACTGACTTTGATGGACCAAGGGTCTGATTCAGTATAAGGCAGCGTCATGTGTTCAAATAGGAAGAAAATGATTTTCTCTTCATTACATCTGAGCAAGTGATCTTTGACTTATGAAAGCTCATGCTGGATAGATGTTCGTCTTTACGGTGCCATTGGACTTTGGTTTTATTTTCCTCCAATAAACTAACACGGTTAACACTTCTGGAATGAAGAAAAAAAAGATCAGTCTTACATATATGCAGACAGTCCCTGGTTCCTTAAAACAAACAAAAAAGAATATGTAGCCAAATGAGGATTTGGAACATAAGAACATAAGAGACGCCAATGTTGGATCAGGCCAATGTCCCATCCAGTCCAACTCTCTGTGTCACACAGTGGCCAGAAATACCAGTGCCATCAGGAGGTCCACCAGTGGGGCCAGGACATTAGAAGCCCTCCCACTGTTGACCCCCCCCCCCCCAAGGAAGGAAGAACACTGTTGTTTTTAAGTGTAATTACTATCAGAAAACTGAAGAGTTGCATCTTATCTTTAAGATTCTAAAATGCTCGGGCTAGGTCACTTGGAGGGACCAGTGCCTCCCGTAATGTTAGCTTGCCAGTTAAGATCCTCTTCCCAAGCCCTACATTCGGTGCCCCCACCTCAAAGGGGAGGTGGGTAGTGAGTCACTGGTGAATAGAGACAGGGGTTAAGAACATCTCGTCCAGCATTCTGTCTCACACAGTGGACAATCAGTTCCTCTGGACAGCCAACAATAGGGCATAGAAGAAGAAGAAGAAGAAGAGATTGGATTTATACCCCGCCCTTCACTTGGAGTCTCAGAGCGGCTTACAAACTCCTTTCCCTTCCCCTCCCCACAACAGACACCCTGTGAGGTGGGTGGGGCTGAGAGAACTCTGACACAAACGGCTCTTTTTCAAGGACAGCTGTGCCAGAGCTTGTGACTGACCCAAGGTCACATCAGCAGGTGCAAGTGGAGGAGTGGGGAATCAAACCCGGTTCTCCCAGATTAGAGTCCGCACACTTAACCACTACACCAAACTGGCTCTCATAGAGGCTGAGGCCTTCCCCTGATGTTGCCTCCTGGCCCTGGGATTCAGAGGCTTAGTGTGGAGGTTCCCCTCCATCATCATGGCTAGTAGCCATTGATAGACTTGTCCTCCATTAATCTAGGGGATCCTATTTTAACACAAAAGAAAACATCACCATTCTGGATTTATACAAATATAAAATCACCACAAGAGACTAAGGGCAGGGCCAGATCGTTTCTCCCTGATATGCTGGTTTTATACTTGTAAGAAAGTTTTTTGTGTGGGGGGAATCATTCCAATGAGGAATATCCACCTGTTGTCTAAACATTCATTCAGCATTCTACCATCCCAAGCCTCGGTTTATTGTGTTCACTGGGCAAGCAAACCCAGTCTTGGGAACTTGATTCAAGACAGCTGTTTTGGCCTAACAGCTGGTGTGCCTTGTGTGTGTGTGTTCAGTGTCATCAAGTAGCTTCCAACATGGCTACCCTATGAATTAATGACCTCCAAAATGTCCTATTATTAATAGCTTCGTTTGGGTCTTGAAAAATGAGGGCCATGGCTTACGCATCAAACAGTTCCGGGCTTTCCTTTTACATCCATTCACATGAATGACTGAGGCTGATTTCGCACTAGAGCTGCCTCGATGTTGCGCCACCGTTTCCCGATACTATTGGTCAATTTCACACCCAAAGCCGTGGGGCTGCATTTGACCTGCGGCTTCACCCGATTTCCTCCACAGTTTCGTGATCCTCAAAAAACAGGATCACGAAACTGCGGGGGAAATCGGACGAAGCCACGAGTCAAAATGCAGCCCCACAGCTTCGGGTGTGAAATTGACCAATAGTATCGGGGCAAACGGCGGTGCAACATCAAGGCAGCTCTAGTGCGAAATCAGCCACAAGGTCCTTTCAGCTTTAGTCCAGTTGCATCATTAAGAATGGCACTATTCATAGTTGTCCTCAGCGCTTCCCCAGTAGTTGACTGAGCATCATCTGACTTGGGGGTTTCCGTCTTGCAGCACTATACCTTTTTTCATTTTGGATTGTCTCATCATAGGGTTTTCAAGTAAAGAGATGATCAGAAGTGATCTACCCTTTCCTTCTTCTGCGCAGTACTAACCAGGGTTAGTGGAAGCAGCACTGCCATTGTCTATGAAAGATCCACCGCCAATGTCCCCTTCCATTACTTGTGCTGCCCAGTAGCTACACTTCAGGGATCCCCCCGTCCCCATCACCATTGGAACTGCCCATTCTCTTCTGCTGATGTGGCCGTTGATCCCTGAAGGGGTGGATGCATCTTAGTCTGGTGTCTCAGCTGTGACCATTCCACCTTGAAGGACTCTGCTAGGAGTTTAGCCCCTTGTTGTTGTTGTTGTTCAGTCGCACAGTCGAGTCCGACTTTTCGCGACCCCTTGACAGAGTCTAAATTTCTTACAGTATTGCTCTCAGCTTTGCTGAGACACACAACCCCCCTCGCCATGTTAAGGTGTGTGTTCAACCAGGGGGGCATCCCTTAGGGATTTAATCTAAACTTTTCCTCCACACTACAAAGGACAGGGCAGCACACTCACGTACAACCATACATAAATAAAAACAGAACTTCTTCTAACTTCAGAGAAGTGGGGGGGAGGCAAGGCAACAGAGGAAGACTGCATTTACCTTCACTGTAGTGTTCAACTTCAAAGAAGTTGCCTAGCATCTTTTCCAGGTTCTGGGAAATTATTTAAAAAAAAATTAATTCACCAAATCTTAAACTGATGCCCCACAAGCAGCTGTGCTGCCCGTGCTCTTCCCTTTCCCCTGATTGTATTCGTCAATTTCCCACTACTTGCTGCGCGGCCGCATTTTGACCCACAGCATCCCTTGTTTTTTGAGACTGAGAAGATGCAGGGGAAATCGGGGGATGCTGCAGGTCAAAATGCGGCCGCGCAGCAAATAGTGAGAAATTGATGGATACAATTGGGGGAAGGGAAGAGCGAGGGCGGTGCAGCTGCTTATGGGAAATCAGTCTTAGAGTCCAGCTACATGATATAGCTTTGCCTATGTTTATTCAAAACTACTTATTTATTTATTTCTTTATTTATTTGCAAACTGAGCTACCACTATTGCTTCATAAAGGGGAGGAGAATAGTGTGGAGGGAATTTTAATCCCTTCATCTCCTACCTTTTGCTCTGTGGGAAAAGGCACACACCGCTGGAGCTGCTTTTACCCTCACTGAAGAAAATTTACACATACCTATTTTCCCCCCACCCTGACCTAGATGGCCCAGGCTAGCCTGATCTCGACCTCAAAAGCTAAGCAGGGTCAGCCCTGGCTAGTATTTGGATGGGAGACCTCCAAGGAATACCAGGCAGACAATGGCGAGCCACCTCTGAATGTCTCATGCCTTGAAAACCCTACGGGGTTGCCATAAATCAGCTGTGACTTGAGGGAACTTTCAACCACCATTTTTTTCCCTCCCAGCAGAGGTAAAAACAGCTCTGGGAAGCGTTTTTTTTTTTTTTTTGCAGTGAGAAAACGAAAAAAAAAATGGGGGGGGGGAATGGAAAATTCCAGTGAGAAAATGGAAAAAAATCTCTCTTTACCCATGCTATACACTTCCATGCTAAAGCAATTATCTTCACAATCTGCAAAAAACCCAACAACATTACAAATAAATGTGGAGAAGGAAATCATTCATTCTGCTGAATAATCATTTAATGTAGGGACCAAATTTTTAAAACATGTTATCCATATTATCCATAATTTCCTAACCATTTGAAATTAGACACTTGGAAATGAGATAAAAGAAGCTGCTGCACTGTATAATTGATTTACAGTATAATACACCGTGTTGGTGGTTTGCTGTGCTGGCTATTTCCTGAGATTTCCAGGGCAGTCCTCATTCCTCAGCAGTATATATTTCTTGGCCTGAAAAGGGAGATGACAAAATTAGTAACTGGATTAGACAAAGTTCCGTCTTGCTAGCCTTTTAAAAAATGTCTCCCTGGGAAACAGGATTTCTCTCAGCCAGTCTTGCCCTGCAACTGATCAGACAAGTTGCCTTGGCCAACCACATAGTCTTTCTTGGAGGGGAGGGAAATATTAAACTGCAGTTGACCCTCATGTTGGCCATTTTGCACCATGTATGTGCTGCACTCACTGATCTATGCATCTTCAAAGAGATGCCTTGCTTGGGTAACATGCCAGCCAGATGGATCCTTCATGGACTGCACTTCTTAACAGATTGGCCTGGCTCATTTACTATCCAGGGCTCTTTTTGTACAAAAAGCCCAGCAGGAACTCATTAGCATAATAGGCCACACCCCTGACAGCACAGCTCATTAGCACATTAGGTCGCACCCCCATGTTACCAGAAGTGTGGTTATCCAGCTTGCTTGTTATTTGCTTGTTACTCTGTTTACCTTGTTTGTTGTCAAAACCCAGGGCTTTTTTGTAACAGGAACCTGACTATTACTATTAACTAGCTTTTCATCCATGGATGGAGAGAGACTGCAGAGAGCATCTTATTTTCGTGGTTAGACAAAGAAGCAGTAAATGAAGGAGTTAGCCAGAAAGAAGTCCCTCAGTAACTAGGTGACAGGGAGAAGTCTGCGGAACAGACAAGAGGAAGGAGACATGCAATTGACCTCTTCTGCATCTTCTGAAGTACTGGTAGACTCTGTACAAAGAAACACCGCACAGTCCTTCACTTCCAACACATCTAGCCAACCTCGTCAATCAGGTGTTTTCAGGAAGTGTGCAAGCAACACGAAGCCAATGAGGAAGTTCAATTTCACCATCACAGCTAATACTATCCTCCCTTAAAATCTGCCTAATTCCACCTAAACTTATAGCAGGGTTGCCATCTGAGGGCTGGCAACCCCCAGGAGTTTTGAGAGGCAGGACAAGGTAGTGGGCATCATCATTACCAGTTGCATGACCATGAGCAATAATGCTCTAGCAATCCCTCCAAACTCTGTGGTTTGGGGGGATTGCTAGAGTGTCATGGAAACACATGATACCACTTCTGGTTATGCAGCTGGAAGTGGGGTTGTAGGGTTGCCAGCTCCCTAGTGAGGGAGGGGAAAGGCTTGTGTCATTTCCCATCACAGCTCGGAGCAGCAATTAGAGAAAAAAGTTTTTTTAAAAAGTTTGTTGGGCCTATGGCATGATGTTACTTCTGGAGGAAACCATAGAGTTTTACCATAGAGTTTCTGGCAATTCCTAGAGGGGTTTAACAACACTTCTGGGTTTTCCCAGAAGTGATGTCACACTGTTGCTGCCCACCCCCCAATGTCCTTACCCCCACATTCTTCCATTGGCTGGAAATGATGTTGCAGCACTCCTGCAACATCACTTTTTCTCACAGTTTCTACCACTGCTGCTCCAAACAGCAGGACAGACATCCTGCTTTTCTTGTTCAGGGGTTGATCTCCTACAGTCACAATAAAAAGAACATGGCTAGAGTGGTTTCATACAGGGTTGCCAACTTACTCACTATGGCAAGTGATACCCCATTGCTGCTCAAATGAGTGGTGGGGCAAAAATGAGGGGGAAGATGTCATGAACATCTCAACATCACTTCCAGCTGAACCCTAGAAGTGATGTCACCACCACTCTAGGATTTTGTCAGTCTCTATAGTTAACCACAGATATCAGGAAAATCCTAGATCAGTGGTGATGTTACTGCCAGGTTTTAGTTAGAAATGCCCCACCCCCAGAGACTCCCAGGGCTCTGGCAATCCTAGTTTTGTATCTTCCTTATTACCTCAGATTGGGTCAGCATTTATCTTATATCTAATAATGAAATTAGGGGCCCCATCTGTGGATACTTAAATCTGTTGAGCTGGCCCATTTACCCACAAGGAAAATTTTTCTACAGACTTGGGGGACCCTGAGGAGAAATGGGGGGGAGGCGTAGATCAAAACAGAGAAGCCTTGTCTGTGCACATGCAGACAATGCTTCTCTGTTGGAGCAGTTGTGAGAGGGAGAGGGAGTCACTGTAGTTATGTGAGGAGGCCACACTACGTCACTGGGTTTCAGTGATGATGTCTTGAGCCTGAGAAAAGTCCAAGGTTTGCAGAAAAATCTGAAAGCTTTTTTAAAATGTCGGGGAACCCCCCCCCCCCCCCATAAGAGAAGCAATGCCTATACTTTTAAGAAATAAATTTTTAAAGTGTTCTCTTCCCGGGCATTGTTGGGGTCCCTAGGCAATCACAACCATCTTCTCAGCCTTCAGTCTTAGTTTCTGTCAGTAAAAGGCAGGGGAAGAACCCTTTCCAGGGCTACTTTGTCCTCCCAGTCCACCCTTGCTCCCCTCCCCTCCTTCCTGCCCTGCAGGGAGGACTCATCTGGCCCATGCCCAGGAGGAACCATTGGGCAACTTGCTACCCTGCGAGTTGTAGGGTGGCGACTATGGTGCAGTGGTGGCTACAACCTGATGCCACTGAAATCAGTTGGGACCAGCTGCAGCCTCCACACAAGTCGCATGACTTGCCTGGGCCCAGTAATGGCCCCCATACAACTCACTTTGCTACTGTACAACTTCTATTACTTGACCAGACTTTTCCAAGGGAGAGACTGCCAGGGAGAGGGACAGCCCCGTAGCTAACAACTTTTTGCTCGGGGGGCGGCAATGTTTTGCTCGGTGGGGGCCTGCCATTATATGTCTGTGCGGTACTGCCATGCCATGCTCATACTTCTAAAACACCCCAGATCGCCTCTAGCATGCTGCAGAGGCCAGTTCCCCACCCCACCTTCTTCAACTAACCTCCCAGGCTTAAGGGCACAGAGACTCACTTTGCAAACCACCAGAACACCCCAGATCGCCTCTAGCATGCTGCAGAGGCCAGTTCCCCACCCCACCTTCTTCAACTAACCTCCCAGGCTTAAGGGCACAGAGACTCACTTTGCAAACCACCAGAACACCCCAGATCGCCTCTAGCATGCTGCAGAGGCCAGTTCCCCACCCCACCTTCTTCAACTAACCTCCCAGGCTTAAGGGCACAGAGACTCACTTTGCAAACCACCAGAACACCCCAGATCGCCTCTAGCATGCTGCAGAGGCCAGTTCCCCACCCCACCTTCTTCAACTAACCTCCCAGGCTTAAGGGCACAGAGACTCACTTTGCAAACCACCAGAACACCCCAGATCGCCTCTAGCATGCTGCAGAGGCCAGTTCCCCACCCCACCTTCTTCAACTAACCTCCCAGGCTTAAGGGCACAGAGACTCACTTTGCAAACCACCAGAACACCCCAGATCGCCTCTAGCATGCTGCAGAGGCCAGTTCCCCACCCCACCTTCTTCAACTAACCTCCCAGGCTTAAGGGCACAGAGACTCACTTTGCAAACCACCAGAACACCCCAGATCGCCTCTAGCATGCTGCAGAGGCCAGTTCCCCACCCCACCTTCTTCAACTAACCTCCCAGGCTTAAGGGCACAGAGACTCACTTTGCAAACCACCAGAACACCCCAGATCGCCTCTAGCATGCTGCAGAGGCCAGTTCCCCACCCCACCTTCTTCAACTAACCTCCCAGGCTTAAGGGCACAGAGACTCACTTTGCAAACCACCAGAACACCCCAGATCGCCTCTAGCATGCTGCAGAGGCCAGTTCCCCACCCCACCTTCTTCAACTAACCTCCCAGGCTTAAGGGCACAGAGACTCACTTTGCAAACCACCAGAACACCCCAGATCGCCTCTAGCATGCTGCAGAGGCCAGTTCCCCACCCCACCTTCTTCAACTAACCTCCCAGGCTTAAGGGCACAGAGACTCACTTTGCAAACCACCAGAACACCCCAGATCGCCTCTAGCATGCTGCAGAGGCCAGTTCCCCACCCCACCTTCTTCAACTAACCTCCCAGGCTTAAGGGCACAGAGACTCACTTTGCAAACCACCAGAACACCCCAGATCGCCTCTAGCATGCTGCAGAGGCCAGTTCCCCACCCCACCTTCTTCAACTAACCTCCCAGGCTTAAGGGCACAGAGACTCACTTTGCAAACCACCAGAACACCCCAGATCGCCTCTAGCATGCTGCAGAGGCCAGTTCCCCACCCCACCTTCTTCAACTAACCTCCCAGGCTTAAGGGCACAGAGACTCACTTTGCAAACCACCAGAACACCCCAGATCGCCTCTAGCATGCTGCAGAGGCCAGTTCCCCACCCCACCTTCTTCAACTAACCTCCCAGGCTTAAGGGCACAGAGACTCACTTTGCAAACCACCAGAACACCCCAGATCGCCTCTAGCATGCTGCAGAGGCCAGTTCCCCACCCCACCTTCTTCAACTAACATCCCAGGCTTAAGGGCACAGAGACTCGCTTTGCAAACCACCAGAATACCCCAGATCACCTCTAGCATGCTGCAGAGGCCGCCCCCCCCCCTCGTGCGCAGTGGCCCATTAAGTTCTGGATATTATACCAAAAAAACAATAACTTTACTCAAAGCATTTTAACAAGTGGTCCAAATTTCTGGCTCTCATTGGGGGGGGGAAGCTGGGCAACTGCCCCCCCATATTTTTTTAACAGCCAGACAGGTCTTTTCTTCCAGGTAGGTGGGCAACCCAATCATCAAAGCAGGTAGAAGTTAATTGCCACAATCGCTACTGATCAAAACACAGGATTTACCATCCTCTAACAAGCCTTTCCATATATTCATATCACTAACTGATAACACAGTTAACAATGTTTTGTGGAAATAAAAAAAATCTTTTTATTAAAAAAAATACCCAGACCACCTTAAGAGGTTTTAATTGGTGCATTGACAATCATCTTTTAACCTTCAGAGAGAGAGAAAAATACTCTCATCTTACCCACTGCTGTTTTCCCCCTATCATAATCTCTTCTATCAACATGAGTGCTTTTACAAAGTCTAATTCTTTTCTGCCACAGGACATTCAGCAGCTGTCTTAGCCAATGAATCTAATCAACCTGCTGCAGGGAGCTAAATTATTACAAATGTGAATCTGATTGAAATTAGTAGGTCTTAACTCTTGAGCCCAGTATGAGAAAATGCGGTTTTGCATACTTAAATATCAAGAAATCTTCAACAAGCCAAAGAGAAATAATAGCCTGAGATGAGGGGAGTTGGGCAGACTGTGTAAGGAGGATGAAACTACAGTAAGATTTCCATGTATTTGTTCTTTACACATAAAGCAGTTACTGAAATTACTTTTCCCTCCCTTTGTAGAGGATACTCGATATTTGCGGTCCAAAAGCTTCCCAGGTGCTGGAGACATTTGGGCAGGTGTTCATATGTCATGTAATGGTTTGTGCCCACTTCTCTTCCAGTTGGATGCTTCCAGCAGAAAAGACAACTGGAATATTGAAACAAAGCTCTAATCTGATTCTGTGCGTTGATTTGTCAAGAGCTGTCAAGAAAGCTGATGTTGGATGGGAGGAAGCCCGTGCCAAATCCCCTGGTTTTGTTCAGGGTTCCGTTCAGCTGAGCACGTGTATGATGTTAGGGGAGTCCTGTGAAGTACCAGGTGATGATATTCTGCTACAGAACAGCAGTCAGGCCCCGAATTTGATCCTTGTACATTAATTTGCTAGAAAATCTAATAAACCAGCATGCCTATTCTGTCCATTATATCCGGAGGAGGCTTCATAATTGTTTTCATTTTTGGTCCCTGAAAGCCAGTGCTTCAGCCAGTCTGTGATGACTCAGGAAAATGGCACAATACTTATTTGTCTTCAAACAAGGTAGAAAGAGTAACATCTGGAAATTTGGAGAAAGGCTCTTGGTATTGAAAATGGTCATCCACACCCTGACCTGGATAGCCCAGGCTAGCCTGATCTCATCAGATCTCGGAAGCTAAGCAGGGTCGACTCTGGCAAGTACTTGGATGGGAAACCTCCTTGGAATACCAGCAGATGGGAGGCAGGGGCAGGCTTTATTCAGCCACCTCTCTGAATATCCCCCAAGCCCCCAGTATGGGTCAGTCACCAGAGGTCACCATAACTTCCACATGCACACACATTCAGTCACCAGAGGTTACCGTGACTTCCATGCTCCTTCTACTGGTTGATTCAATATTACATCACAGTATGTATGTCCAGCATATCTCCCCACAGATTTAGACTGTAGGTTTTTCTGCCAGACATACAGCTATGTAATACTGAATTAACCACTAGAGGGAACAAAATACATGCAG
Organism: Gekko japonicus; assembly: GCF_001447785.1. Classification (NCBI taxonomy): domain Eukaryota; kingdom Metazoa; phylum Chordata; class Lepidosauria; order Squamata; family Gekkonidae; genus Gekko; species Gekko japonicus. The sequence goes on along the minus strand of NW_015168092.1, from coordinate 336,666 downwards.
AAAAGCATGACTTGAGCACATGTTTATCCAGTCTATGTGAGGGTAGTTGAAATCTCCCAGTATCATAACATTATCTGCTTTAGTCACCTCCCTTATTTCTTTCTCCATCTGAAGATCAGCCTCAACATTTTGACCAAGTGGGCGATAGTACACCCCCAATTTTATGTAACCCTTAGGGCCAAGTATTCCCATCCATATTGTTTTTGTTGGGGAGTTAATTCCTCTGATGTTTTCTAACTTATTTGATTCCATGCCCTCTTCGATGTACAACACAACACCTCCACCAGTCCATCCCTTCTTGTCCTGCCTGTAGAGCTTATACCCAGGAATGACTGTATCTCATAGATATTACCCATTCCACCATGTTTCTGAGATACCTACTATATCTAAATTTGCCAGGAAAGCCCACTTGCAGGGGAGAGCAGGATAGAAATTTCATAAAACAAATACATTTTAAGCAAGATTCTGTCTACTTAGCAATATGAGGAAAAACCCATACTGGCATATTTTACAGGATTACTGAGATAATGGGAGGGAAGGCAGCACGGTATAGACCAATCTCATCACCATGGAAAGTAAGCAGGGTTGGTACTTGGATGGGAGACCACCGAGGAAAACTCTGCAGAGGAAGGCAGTGGCAGACCACCTCTGCTTCTCACTTACCTTGAAAGCCCCTTTCTGATGTGACCATAAGTTGGTTGCAACCTTTCAGCACATACATATATAACAGACTGAGATAATGTCGGAGTGGCACTTTGAATCCAATAAATATATTAATGCTAAGTGTTAATCTGTACAGTGGCTGCCATATTGTGGCACATATAGACCAATGAAATACCACTAGCTGCACAGTTTCAGCCTTTGTTGCACCCTTCGAGAAACACTTGCCGAGTGAATCCAGTGCAGTGTTGTTCCGTATTCCTTACTTACTTGAGCAGCAGGATTTTCTAGGGACAGCCTTTTACTGGGTCCATTTCCTTGTGAGTACTGAAGACTCATTGGGTTGGATCCAACCTGTTTTTCCACTGGTGAAAACGCAGGTCCCCTCTGACCACCACAAAAACTACGCTGCAGATCATGAGACTCGCATTGACAAAAGGTGTGAAGGGAGCTGTAATAGAAGGGGCTAGCTTTAGCAAAAAAGAAAAAGTTGGTGTCTGTTGAGTATGTGGGAGCAATTAGACATCTGGTGCTCCTCTGCAAAACAGCAACAGTTCATCAAAAGTAGCCTTTGTAGACCCTCTATATTCAGTTCCTCTTGCCAGAGGCAAAAATTAAGTAGTGTGTTCAACCAGAATGTCTAGAGAAGAGGTCCTTTTGACTATTGAAAGCATGCATTTGCAGTAATATTTTAAGTGTCAGCAGCTGCCCCTCTTCCTCAGTGCCTGTTCACTTTTATTTTTTAGCTGTCCCAGGACAGGGTTCTTCCATCCAGCATATCTGCAAAGAAACTGTAGCATCCTAAGGGTAAAAGAGCATTTCTGTCAGCAGAAGAGAGGAGAGGTAGGGATGCCAGCCTCCAGGTGGGACCTGAGGATTCCCAGACTTACAGCTCATCTCCAGAATGCAGAGATCAGTTCCCCCGGAGAGAATGGCTGCTTTGGAGGGCGAGCTCTATGGCATTGTATGGCACTGACCTCCACAGGCTCCATCCCCAAATCAGAAGAAGAAGGAGAAGGAGAAGGAGAAGGAGAAGGAGAAGGAGAAGGAGAAGAAGAAGAAGAAGAAGAAGAAGAAGAAGAAGAAGAAGAAGAAGAAGAAGAAGAAGAAGAAGAAGAAGAAGAAGAAGAAGAAGAAGAAGAAGAAGAGGAGGAGGAGGAGGAGGAGGAGGAGGAGGAGGAGGAGATTGGATTTATACCCCACCCTGCACTTGGAGTCTCAGAGCGGCTTACAAACTCCTCTCCCTTCCCCTCCCCACAACAGACACCCTGTGAGGTGGGTGGGGCTGAGAGAACTCTGACAGTAACTGCTCTTTTTCAAGGACAGCTGTGCCAGAGCTTGTGACTGACCCAAGGTCACATCAGCAGGTGCGAGTGGAAGAGTGGGGAATTAAACCCGGTTCTCCCAGATTAGAGTCCGCGCACTTAACCACTCCACCAAACTGGCACTCTGCAGGAGTGTCTTAACCTGGATCTGACAGGCCAAGGAGGATTATTTCTGCTGGTTTCCACCTACAACTGTAACCCCCCATTTTGCCCACCACATCATTCTTAGGGGTCTATTAACCTACAGGAGGTGAAGTTCGAGGGGGGGAGTTGCAGTGGGGCAAGAGAGACTAGGAAGTTGCCTTAATTGAGCATGACTTTGCTTGGGCTTCTTACGATCTATGCCAATAACTCTTCAAACATCCCAATTGTTTCCACTGTTGCCAGTTCAGGTTATTTGATCTATGGTCAGGAAGGGGAAACCATCATTGTTAACAAGGCTGACCGTTCAGCAGACAAGCCATCCTTCGTCGTCGTCCCCCCCGTCCCCCCCCCCGCTATTTGAAGAATCAGCATGCTGAAGGTTATTTCATTCCCAGCACAAAAGATTGACCTTGATGTACTGTCTTGTACAATATTTTTTAAAATCCATCACCCGCAAATGAAGTTTGAATCGCAAAACCTAATTAGTAAGAAAGACAACAAGCAAGTCCTGTCGGGAGGGGGTGGGGAGGTGGGGAGAGAGAGATCTTCATGAAGGTGGCCAGAGCTTGCCTGAATAATTTGCAAAGCCATAGTCATGCTTCAAAAATTTAATTCCTTCTAATTTCATTTCAAACGGGACAAAAAGATGGGAGGAGGGAGGGGGAAATGAGCAAAGCAATATAGGATTTTGCTTAGATCTTGACAGGAACCATCCATCTCAGATCTGCCAGTAATGGCCGAGCCACTGTGCTTTCCTTCCAAGACATTTAATGGTGCACAGCAACATAAAACAAAACAAGCTGTACTGGAGAGGGGACTGACTCAGCAGTTCCATCACCCTGTGCTTGGTCTATCAAGAAGCAGATAAATTGGAGCTTCCCCGCTGCCCAACCAAGTGGTGATTGTATTAAATAATTTAATGCTGTCTTTTTTTGGTGCTTCAGGCTTGATTACGCTCCGGTTCTTACCTATAACAAGCGGCCCTGCAGTTGCTGAAATTGCTGCTGCTCCTTGGAAAGCCAAGGGGAGGCCACTTTATGCGACAGTGGGAGGCAGGTGTCCTCCATTTAATCAAAACTAAACGTGGCCGCCCTCTTTTGCGGTCCTAGGGTGAAGACATAGGGATGCCGAGTAAGGTTTTTAAAGCTCTTTTGACCTTATCTTTTTTAGATCTCATCCAACTTCCTGGGGCTGCTATCTTCCCCATGGGAAAACCGTTAGGCAGGTGCAAACACTGATCTCCCCAACAGGACAAAGAGCATCCATAGGACAACTGAGATTGCAAAAACGGCACAGAGCCACATACGTAAATGCTATCAAGTCATATATAGCAATAACAATAGGGGGTGCGTTCAGACGGGGGCTTTACATCGGTATAGGTGCCGGTTGCAATCGCTGTACTCACCGGTGTTCAGACGGGGAACATCTGCCTCCTGTCCCTAACCGGTGTAAAGCCCTTTACACCGTTGCACTCTGCCACTAGGTCCCCAAGTGGTGGTATCCTGAGTGCAACGGTTGCCATCGCTGTACCTCGCCGTCTGATCGCTCTCCACCGGTGCCTAGCTATTTCCGTCGGAAGCCTGAGGCTTCTGTTTTCCCCCCGCCATTTTTTAAAAAAAACTGAGCAATATGCGCTTGGGCGAAGCTTCGCCCTGAGCGTTTATTTAAAAAAAAAAAAAAGCCCTTACTTTAACTATCCGGAGGAGTCCGGGACTTAAGGGAGGCCAGTTTGGGCTTTAAACTTTAAAGGTAAGTCCTTACCTTTAAAGTTTAAATGTAATGAGGGGGTTGAGCATGCGCAAAGATCGCCATTCTGTGAATGGCTGCCTATGCACATGCTCAAACTGTGTTTAAAAAACAACAACCCCAACGCCCGCAGCGTGTGAGCGGGCATACACCGATGGGATCCGCAAAATGGAGGTGTGATCGCGTTTATGCCGGCAGAAAGGCCCCGTCTGAACGCACCCTAGGAGTCACAGAAGTCTCCCCAGTGGGGCAAATAGCGGTCCCCCAGGGCCATTTCAGGTTGGGAAAGGGTGTGAGGGGAACACTTAAACCCCTTTCCCCTCATTCCATGGTCTCAATCTAAATCAGCTTCCAGCCAACTGAGAATCAAATCTGCAAACTGGATCTCTTCCTGCTTGGCAGGAAGATCCAGGAACAATTAGGACCCCAGGAAAGGGGTTCTAACCCAGGCATCTCCTGGCACGCTAGTATTTTAAGTGATAGAGAAAAGCAAGAAGGTCACATTCCACAGTACACTGAAGCAAACACAAAAAGGAAACTGCAAAAATTGCTGCAGTTTATATCACAAAAGTCTATATTTCCATGTAATGCCAAAAGTAAGGTTGTTATGATTAGCTTGGCTGCTTTGTGAAAACAATGTAAGCATTTATTCCATGGCATGGATTAGAAACTGTATATTTTGAGAATGGAAGGATTGCTCTTTGAAAAATAAGGAATGACATCTCTGTGTTGTTGATCTTTGATGAAGGCTCTACGAAACGGAAATTGTTAATCCGGAGAGTTTTGTCGTCATTACCTTGTGAAGACTTCTTTGATTGTATGTCTGAAAAAAAACAAATGGACTTTCAGCATTACATGGAAATATAGACTTTTGTGATATAAACTGCAGCAATTTTTGCAGTTTCCTTTTTGCATTTTGCTTTACAGTATTTTAAGTGAAGCAGAAGAGTCCTGCTCAGTGCAAGAGGGAAGAGGATGACAAGACCAGAGACTGGTGGGGACATGCAAGGGAAGCCACGGCTTCTGGATCTCCCACTTTATTAAGGAGTTTAATGGCAGCACCAGCCTCCAAGATGCAGCCTTGCAAGCCTCCAGCAACTAGCCTTCGTTGACAGCTATGCTTTTCATGATCTGGAGCTGGGATGTCAAGCTGTTGCTCTGGACCAAGATGGCAGACCAGATGTCAGGCTAAAAATCCAAGAGAACATCACAGTGAAAGCTAAAAAGGCATGTATCATATTACTGAAGGGTAGCTAATGAATTTTCCAGATGGGCATGTTGACCAAGGGGTGGAGAATGGTGGGGCCAAGCCCAAGTCCCATGTTTTTAGATGGTTTGGAAGCTGACACCCCAAGCATAACTTTCTTCACAGAACCTTTTCATCTCTGTCAACTGGTTGGGGGGCTGGATCTGCACCCATAGCTGGCAACCTTCTGTACATTTCTTGATCCAAGCTATATTATTCTACCTGCCATGTGGCATTCATCACCTCTAAAATCTCTGATCTGAAGCAATGTATCATCAATACCTCTGTATTTTTGATCTCGGTATAATATTAGAGTGGGGTGACAGAGGGAAGGTGACCAGTCATTGGCTTGTTCTTGAGAAAGAGCAAACTAATTGCCCACAGGGACTGGTTTGGTGAAACAGCTAGATGAACAACAAGGAAATGCAGTTTAACTGAGCATATCTCAGCAAATGCGATTAATTTGCAAATAGGTATTGTCCAATAAAACCAATTTAGTTCCAATGGATATTGCAAGGTATTAAAATGTGACTAAATGAAATAAGTATAGCTGAGAAACCTAGGAGGAAAGGAATTAAGAGATGAGCTTTTCCTACAATAAGAAAGTATTAAAAAGACAAATGCCTTCTCCAAGCCAGTCAGGGGGGGGGGCTTTGAGAACACATTTAAAGTTAAAGTTGCTTTCTTTCTCTGCTCCCCCCACCTCAAGCTGACCCAGGGAGTGAAACACTTGCTGGGGAAGGGAAGACTAATTGGGGAGACATGCCTCCCATTTGCTTCCCCAGCCGCCCTGCCGCGAGCCACACAATATGTGTGAAAGAGCCACATGTGGCTCCTGAGCCACAGTTTGGCCACCTCTGCACTAGATGACCCTGGACGTCCCTAACAACTCTATATTTCTATGATTCCATCCCCCTTCTCAAAAGTAATTGGATGCTGGAGCAGCACTCCCATAGGCTCAAGTGAGTGGCTGCTTTCCCCTCCAGGGGTGGGACAGCCTTCTGTCCATCACAGAGTGCACTGGACAAATCTAGCCCGTTGGAGGGGAAGTTGCCCTGAGCTCACCAGAAATAGTCGACCCTTACCTGCAAGAGCCAATTATTTTATTGAACTTAGAGATACTATTGGTTGCAGGTTGTTACCCACTGCTATTTCCATGTGTTTAACTATGGGGATTTTGTATTATTCGACAAGGTTTTCAGTTATAGGAATTTTTGTTTGTCTTACAAGTTTTATTCTTTCTTTAGCCCCAAAGAACTATTCCATACAGAGGTAATTGGTGTGACTTTGGAATCAGGTAAATTGGGAGGCCCCTCCAGACAATTTTATTGATACAGTTTACAAATTGAGTGCAGAGTGAAACCTTCTACTTCTCCCAGGCATTAAAAATTTTAAAGCTGTTACCTTCTGTACTGTTTGTTGGGTCAATGTTTTACTCTTGTTTTAGCTGTTTCAGGAGTTACCCATCAGCTTGGGTGCCTTTCAGGTAGAAAGGCAATTAATGCACAAAGGAATGACTGGTTAGCCAGGTATTTAGATCTCTAAAACGGGCAGGCAACAGTGGGTAACTTTACAGTCTAAAATGGTATTTAAACAGCTCCCCATCAAAACTGACAAACCGTGACGGTGAGTTTGACAGACATAATGGAATGCGAGGTCAATTCTCTCCATGTATAATTCAGCAGCTGGGCAAACGGAACAGTTATGGCTTTTTAATATTTTACTAACTTTTGAAAGAATCGCTACTTTTTTCCCCTTTACACACCGTATAAAAATTTCATAGGTAATCTTGTACATTTGGAGTACGGGTTTATGTGATGATTCCACTGTTTTCACGTAGACTCTGATTTCTCGCAGGAGTACTGAAGACCTCTGTGCTGCCTGTCCCACTGGGCACACATCACTGTCCTGTGAATGCAGTTCTCTGCTTGTAAGAGGGGGTCCATAGGATTGGGGGGGATGTCAGTAGCAGGTGGTATGGTTGCTGGCTAACCATTCTTTTATGGCCCTGGATGGGCAGCTGGTGTTTCCTCAAATGGGACCCAATTGCCAGTAGATGGATTCCAGATAACTTTATAATTCTCCTGGGGATACCCCTCCTCCCAAATGAGGGGAAGGGGAATGGGCATGGGTTGGATCCACTCCAGTATTTCACTCATTCTCACCCAATTCCTCCACCACATGTCACGTGCACAGCCGTTTCAGTACTCAAAGGACACCACTCCTTTCTTTTTTCACCAATGGAGAAACTGATTTAATCTAGCTCTGTGTGTGGGAAGAAAGAACAACCCGAAGCCTGAGAGAGACAGGCACATCAGTGCATTGGCTGAAGAGGCAGTTGCTTGGGGTTCAGGATCTCTCTCTTTGTGGGGATCTGATACAGGCTAGCAGGTCTTCTGGCCTGTGGGGCAAACCCTACTTGGGCCCTCCTTTTGTATTTGTCAATAAAACACACCTTACAAAACTCCTTAAATGTTAGGCACTCTCTCATCCAAAGCAAACCAAACATCTCATTGCCCACAGAAGGGCAGAGCATGTAACCCGGGAATCACCTATGTGCTGATCGTATGGAAGGGGGAAGGGAAGGGAAAACCTTTTCTGGACCTAGAATACCCTAAAACTATAAATGGCCCATAATTTCATGAAGTAAGTAATCGAGTAAAAAATTTACGTTGCAAAGATTGCTGAATTATAAGGAAGTCCTGCATAAATTCCGATAATGGGTCCCATGTTCAGTTTTAGTTATGTCCATTAGTGTCAGGCTCGCAGGTAATTGAGTAGGGAAGGGAATGATTTGCCTGTGCTCATTATGTCTCCCAAGCATGCTTAGTTTGAACAAAATAAATATAATAAAGGAAGCAGAGAAATTTAAACAAGATCATAGCAAGTATACATTTCTTTGCATCTAAAGGGTGGGAAGTACAGTTTGGTTTGGATCCTCTACATCAATAGTCTTCAACCTTTTTCAATTCCAGGACCCACCCTCCGGCAGGGGACTGTCTTTTTACCCCTATATGCTCATCTTTTCTGCTTCTGTCTATGGATTGGATCCAAAGGTGCCCTTCCATTTATGGAGGGGTCTTCCATTTATAGAAGGATTCCTTCGCTGAATGGGTTTCTGTTTGCAGAAGGAGTATTCGTGCAAACTCCTTTTCATGTCAGAGGCAGTGTGCGCAATCCAGCAAATGAAGCAGCATTTTTGTTCAGGCATTTAAAGGGATTCTTCTTCTTGATGTGGGCTCAGCAACTCCCATGCAGGTGCGCCCCCATTTTCCCCACCCCTCCACTTCAGCCTGCAAATATGAGCTCACAGAGGTAGCCTGTCAGGACCCTGTGGTGAAAAAAATGTCCATCCAGGTCTTCCACATTCCTATCCAGCCGTGTCTTTCTGTGTGATGCAAAGTACTTGAGATCCAGCATTCAACGAACTTGCATAGAGTGAACAGGGCAGACAACAGGTTTGGGGATATGGAAGGTATTACACAGACCTCTCATTCCTCTACTGTGCTGGTCTGTTCTCCCATTTCTGGACTGTTAAAGAGAAAGGAGAAACAGAGCCCCATGTTGGTCACACCACTTGCAGTCACCCTGTCAGTGCGCAGTATTCTTTTAAAA